>NW_027279904.1:0-75000 GCF_046629955.1 Centroberyx affinis
TGTGACCAGTAGTCACTCAGTCTGTCCTAAAAATATCAAAAAAAAAAAACCCCCAGCAGAGTTTCATGCGGGGGTCCTGGCTTCTAATCCTGGGGTTGGCAAATTATTCAAACAGTGTTTCACTCTTAAACCCAGCAAACATAGAATGTATACATTACGCAATTTGACATAGTCAGTTTAAAACATTTTAAAACTGACTAAGCATTTTTTCCCGCCAAGATACTAAGAAAAAAAACTGATCTTTTAGTTTGATATCATTGATTGATGTTGCACACAGTCAAGAATAGGCCTAAATAACAGATTAGGCGTATTCATGAACATCCTTATTCGTGACTGCACAATCTAAACAAGTATAAGCCAACTTTAGGCTACAGCCCCGATAAGGTAACCTGCACCAATCTGGCTCCAGTTTATCACAAATTATGTGCTTATATTCAAAGATAATGAATATGTGAATCACAAAATTTTGATTGAAATTGAAAAAGTCAGATAGAACCTTGTAATTCCATGCTCACAAAATGTTCTGGACAGAATTAGGAGACTTTATGTCTAGGAATGAATGTCTCTGGAAGGATAACAATTACTGCGAAGCCATTATGCTCACAATGTGACGAAATACCTCTATATCCTGCATCTGCTGCACCGCCATTAGAGCAGATACAATGTCTCGCGTCTTTAACTTTGGCAATTTGAGACGCGCTTGCCTTCTGCGGCACTTCGGGCATGAGAGACCCAACAGTGTAAATGACAAGAAAGGGTGATCTGCACATCCCAGCCACACCACGCCTGGTGCACACAAACCACAAGAAACAAGACCCCGCTGTGTACAATTCGCTGCCGCTGGTGCGACAAAAAGACACCGTGAAGTGTTCTCGTTTTACAAGCTGCGTTACCGTATCAGGGCGGGGGCGGTTAAAGCCCCGTGACGGTTAACATCCGCCCTGCTGAAGTGTCCTTGAGCAAGACACTGAATCCCTATCAGCTCCAGGGCTGCTGTTCTGCAGCAGAACCCTGACCTCTGACCTCCCTGTGGAGGGAGAGGGGGGATTGAAAATATTACATTATTATTATTATCAGCAGAATCTCATAGTTTGTTGTTAATTTATTGCTATTCTGCCATCTAGTGGCTGCAAACTGCATGTGCATGTGGCTGTGTGGCTGGGTTGTGGTCTCGAGCTGTCAACCGCTACAGAATAGTGGACACAAACAGCCAGGGACCAGCCTCACTGTGGACAGAGGTGTCGGGGAAGACAAATACAATCCTATTAAAGTCTGTTGTTCGTGGCCAACATCTAGTATTAACTGGTGATGCTTTCTGAAGTGACCAAAAAAGCCACAGTTGTGAAATCTACTTTAAAAATGGGAAAGTTGTCCCCAGCTCAGGTGAGTGAAGGTTTTCTGGTGTAAAATATTTGGATGTCAATATATGTAAATGTCTTTGATGTCAAATATTTGGACGGGAACATGAAAACTTTAGCTGTCATGTGTCAGCGTTTTGCACATCGGGGAATAAGCTTTGTAATCTGACTCGCTGCATATTGAACAGGTTATCATCATTACCTATCACTAATAAACTTCATTAAGGCTGCCCAATTACACCCTTTCCTACTGATTAATTACCGGGATTTTAATTATCTTAATGAGGATTTAAGATGTGAGAAAAGGCATTAACAGATATTGAAGATTCCCCGCTGATTCCGGGATGCGTTTCACTTTAGTCGTTAATTAATTTCCTCCTCAAACGAGCTAAGAATATAATCCTGATCTGAGCTATAGCGCCGCTGCGCATTGTGTGACTTTTTTTGAGGTGTCATTTAAAATAAAGCCGAAGTGAAATCAAAGGGGAGGGAAGAGGAGGGCTTTTGGTGAATTGATACACAAATTCATTTGGGGACATTAGCGCTATGGATTAGCATTTAGCCTCATTAGCTAAGATAAATGATGTGTCTGGCTGGGGGATTGTCGGCGGGCCAAGCTGAGGGCCCTGCAGGAGTGTGGATGAGTGTGTTAGTGTGTGTGTGTATAGCTTGGGGACAACTATAGCTGTGAGCCGGTCTCTCTGACTGTTTGATCCGAGGGCCGCAGACATAGAGGCCATTGAAGGGATGAAAAGTTCCATCTTCTGAGCCTTGGCCAGGTGGGGTGGGGTGTGTATGGGAGAGAGGGGGTGAGGGCGAGAGAGAGAGAGAGAGAGAGAGAGAGAGAGAGAGAGAGAGAGAGAGAGAGAGAGAGAGAGAGAGAGAGAGAGAGAATGGGAATGGGAATGGGAATGGCCACCTTCTTTTACCCCACCGCCCCACTCCCTGTCTCCATGGTAGCCCGAGCTCCCATATCCCAGGATGCACCTCTGCTTTGCTCCTCCCCTGGTCTCTGCAGAGAACCCCTTTCCTTTAAAACAGAATAGACTAAAAAGGGGCTGGAGCTTGAAAGTCACACCAGTCTGCCAGGAGCACTAATATTCATAGCTATGAAACTTTAATAAATCCTAAGTGATTTATTTCTAAAGTAAATCAAAGGTTCTGCATTCATGCAGCTAGTTACAAGTGGAAAAGCATTTGGCCCCGCTATGAAAATCATCCATCTTATGAACCCTTCTCTCCATATTAATTCAATTACCTTCTCCTCGCCAATATCGCCTTTAAGACCTTCGTACGCTCCCTTCTACTTTGAACACATCTCAAATTACTTCATGACCTTGGTTCCGGACCTCCTGGCAAAACGGCGTAGCCTACCAGACCCCTGTATCCTCAACTAACTCCACAAAAACAAGGGGAGCAGAGGAGAACCACGAGGAGGAGGGGAGACGGGAGCAAGACCACCACAAAGTCTCTAGAGACAGGCCAGCGGGTTAAGGCTCAGGGTCGGGGTAGGGAGAGCATTAGAGATGGAGCTTTTGTTAACAGGAGGATGAGGAGCCGCTATGGGGCTGAATGGAGACCAAAGAGAAGGGGATGGTAGGCCCGGGACCGCCCCAGGTGTGGTCAATAGGTGTTTAAAAACAGACCGAAGAGGGAGGGTCAATTGGGATGGAACAGAAATGACCACAGGGTGGGTCCCCACAGAGAGCCAAATGAAGGGTTTCTATGGATACCTTTACATTTTGAAATTTAGTCTTATTTTTTCTGCAGCAAGTACATACCAGAATATGGGGGAAAAGTTCCTGTATTTGTACCTCAATTATTCCAAAGAAACAGCATGCTAGCATTGTTAGCGTTCCTCATTGAAACCAATGGGTAGCGATAGCTTACTGTACTGCTTCCAAAACCCACTAACTGAAATTAAGAATGCTGAACATCCTACTAAGCAATTTTACAGCAACTGAGGGACAAATGTAGAAGTTGTTTTCCCCCATAATCCAGCACCGGCAACAATGATGGAATAAAAGTCAAAATGTCAAGCTATCCTTTCGAGTTCATGGGTAGGGATATGTTGTGCTAAAATAGGGAATGAGAGTGTTGGGGGGGGGGGGGGGGGGGGACGAAAAGGGAAGGGTGGCATCCGAGGTGGATCGCGGTGGCCTACCGAGGTTTACGGTGAGCTTGACGCGGCCCCCGTCCAGCTCCAGCCGCAGGGTGTCCGCCGACTCCTTGGAGGTGGTGGCCATGAGCAGGCCGTACGCCCGCTGGGACATGAAGCGCAGAGCCACGTCCTCCGCCTCCGTGTGCATGGTGACCGGCATGATGATCTTCAGGTACATGCTGCCGTCGTAACTCAGCACCGTCGCCTCTGCACGGGGGAGGGGGTGGAGGAGAGGATAGAGGGATGAACGAGTGAATTCAACACGGGAGAGGATGCTTACGGAAAAAAAGGAGACCCGGGTGAAGCGAGGGATTGCTGTACCAACATCATTTCAAAGTCAAAATGTTTGGATAGTAAATCAAGTGAGCCGAGCCTAATTGACTCCAAATTTGATCTTGTAGTTTATAACAGCGAGCGAAAATCGGGCGAAAATTGGCAGTAATCTATTTGGATGCCACATATAATAATCCACATTAAAGGAGCATTCAGGCAAGACTAATGCGGAGCAAGATCTAATAATTTATCACATTGGCCAAATAATAATATTATCAGTCACTGTTATCGGGTTTGGAAGTTTTGGTGACAAATGATACTAGATGCAGGGATGCTATAGCTTAGTTTACTGAATTGATGCTCCTGAATTCAGCTCACTGGCTGTGTTTGTCATTTGATTGTAATCATCTGTTAATTTATTACAATCACCTGTTATTTTCCTACCAAGATGGCCATGTGGTGATGTAACAGAATTCTATGAATACAAGAAAGAGAGATGAAATGTTTTCTTCTCTTGTTGTTTCTTTCTTGTGTTTTATTTTCATTTGCAACCTCTCCTTTTTGTAAATAAATGTGATTATTTCAGCTATTATTATTATTGTACAGCAAATCTTTGACGGTGTGCAGAATATGCCTATGCATTTGACTTCATCAGACGAGTACCACACAGTGGCCAAAAACAAAACATGCAGAAGAAAGAATGTAAACTACGAGTAATATTTGAAATGATTCCAATGTTAATCTCTCCAAGAGCTAAAAAAACACCCCTATTCACATGAGGCACAACCTTGGTTACTCTCTCTAGAAACAGTCCAGCCATAAATAGATCGCTGTGTAGAGTGACAGTTGCCTGAGGATTGCTCTTATTTTGCAGTGTGGGTCGATATGTGTCACCATAGGCTAACATGAGTCACCGTGACGGGGTTCTTCTAACGTTTATGTTTTGGAGCGCTAACAAAAAATGTGATGCTAAAAGACGCAGAAAAAGCCCTGCTACTGCTATCCAAACAGGAGAAAACTGTAACCTTTAGGGAAGGAATATTAACTACAAATTGGACCAAGACACCTCTTCTTCAAGAAAGCCCCCACTTGAAATGTGATTTAATGCCAGCGGGGCACTATTATGCCAGAAACTGCCTGGTAAATGAATCCACAATACAAAAAAAACATATTAATTATTGCCATAATGCCTGCATAATGTCTGCAGTCTGCTTTGAAATCGCATAATATCTTCGGGGCAGGATCTGAATCTAATTCTCAGTCATGTATTATTAGCTTCACACGTTTTCTCATTATAGTCAATATTATTGATTGTCCTTACACTCTGTTGAGTCTATTGTCATAGAGAAATATAGGATTGATTATTAGAAAATCTGATTTCAAAACTGCCCTTCATGTCCTTGCGGTGGCACAAAGCCCCACTAGATGGCAGAAGAGCACCGCAGAAATCGCCCCTTTCATCTGAACATCCAAAGACAAAACGGTTACAAAACCAGCCTTGTCTCCAAAAATAAAGACATTTCATTCTCTTCCTCCACTGTCCTGATTTCAATCCAGTCTCTCCCTCCCTCATTACCCTCCTCGTCCCTCAAAATCCCATGCCGCCGCGGCTCTCTCACCCCCGCGGACTCGCGAAGACAAACCGTGAAGCGAGGCGCCCGCAGCTAATTGGGATGAATCAGACGTACGCGGCGCTATTTGCCCACCTCGCCTCACCTCGCCGCGGCGTACGCGCCACCTGGGTGCGCGTGACTGGCACAGATGGCGGCGGTAGGCCTGGCTGCTCCGCCCGCGCTGCTTGCCAGCCTCTCGCTGCTTCAGCCCCTCCCCCCCCGGATTCCCTCCCGCCTCCTGCCAGCCAGGAGGCCCAAATGCCACCCGGCCTTAGGGTGGCATTTGCACACGCAGCTCCCTGTAGAGCTCTCTCTCTCTCTGCTACTATTCGGCAGCTGGTTGCTTGTGTCGAACACAACGCTGCATGTCGTTGAACGTCTCCCTGTGTCG
The DNA here is from genome assembly GCF_046629955.1 of Centroberyx affinis. Classification (NCBI taxonomy): domain Eukaryota; kingdom Metazoa; phylum Chordata; class Actinopteri; order Beryciformes; family Berycidae; genus Centroberyx; species Centroberyx affinis. The sequence continues at coordinate 5,797 of NW_027279904.1, forward strand.
AACGCTCATTCTGTGCTTGTTTTGACTAGCTCCGGTTCATCGGCTTGAATGTTCACTCTAATCTTGTCAAAGCGGTTCTTCTTTTAGCATCAGTAATGAAACTCCAGACGTGTCGCTGTGTCATTTCCAACTGTGTGTCTAGTTTGGGATAACACACATTTGCGTTACTCAACACATTTGTCAATGGCACATATTGACACAAGATATGTTGTTATTCACATATCTATCAATGTGTGATGTCCCAAACCAGACAGATGTATTGAAAAGGACACAATGACCTATTTTAGAGCGGTGGAAGTTCTGTTTTGATTTCAAATCAGTCTGGACTGAAAAGTATACTGAAACTATCATTCCTTCACACCCACAACCCCCACCGCTCTTCCTCACCTATCTCACAGTTGCTGCCCAGGTAGCCGGTGCCGGTGCAGTCGCAGATGTAGCGGTTCCAGCCCTCTTTGCACAGGCCTGCGTTGCCGCAGGGGGCGCTGCTGCACCTCTTCTGCAGCTCGCGGGTGCAGAAGCTGCTGACGCCCGGCGAGCTCTGGATCTCGGCCAGGCGCCGGACGTCGCGGCTCTTGCCGTCGATGAAGAGGTCGCGCACGCAGCCCACGTAGCCGTAGTTGAGCAGCGCCGTCCACACCTCCGGCGGCAGGATGAGGTCCGACTTGGTCTCGGGGAGGCCGCCCAGGTACATGTCGCTGTCCAGGTCCAGGATCTCGCTGCCCTCCGGGGAGCTGAAGGGCATGCTGCGGCTGTTGACCGAGATGGAGCCTAGAGAGAGAGCAGAGGGCGGGAAAGGAGAGAGAGGAGAGAGGGTGAGAGGTGTTAAATGGTGTTGACCAATACCAATATTTTTGGATTGAAGCGGATATTGTGTGCCGATATATTTAAATTTGACCATTTTTATGCCAGAAAAATCAAAACAATTACAAGGAGTTAGTGTTTCCCCCAGTATTTTCTTCTTGTCAGGGTTGAAAAGCCTCTGAAACAGCATTTAGACCATCATGGGACACAATAACGCTCCACTGAAACCCATGCATACTAATGAAATTCTTTTATGTGGGTGATCAGCTTCATACACTGAAGCTGGGTGAGTATCCTCACCGCCATCATATCGGTGGGGGATGACATTAATTGGCCAATATCCGAACGATATATAGCGATATATCAGCTAACTGATACATTAGTCTAACCCTAGTGTAATGCATGTGTGTGGTGCTGCTGGCGTGTGTGTTTGTGTGTGTGTGTGTGTGTGCATGTATGTTGGGGGATTAAGTCAGTATGTGCTTAAGAGAGTATGTGAAAGAGAGTAAATGAAGAAGTGTGTGTGTGTGTGTGTGTGTATGCGACGGGGGGGGTGAGTGGGTGGGAGGGGAAGTGAGTGAGTGAGTGAGTGAGTGAGTGAGTGAGTGAGTGAGTGAGTGGAAGATAGACATACAGACAACCAGGCAAAGAGAATGTAAGATTTAAGAGACAGACAGAATAGATGACAGGGGAGACAGGAGAGAGAGAGAGAGAGAGAGAGAGGGAGAGAGAGAAAGAGAGAGAGAGAGGGGGGGGGGGGTCTAATGTGTCTATAATAGGCTAAATGGAGGAGAAGGGAAGCAGAATGCAGCAGGGAGTGGGCGAGACAAAAGGCCCTCTCTCTTTCTGTGATTAACGACGCAGTCTTAATTTTCTATTAAAAGCCAATTACAGCAGGGGCAGCGGTGAGATCACATACACACACACACACACACACACACTTCCTGATTATACGACGCCATTAGGAGGAGATATAATGTCCAAGGTGCTTTCCCACCTACAGATCATTCATCAGACACCACACACTCAAGCATGCAGATGCTCATGTTTGCGCCCACATGCAGGAACTCATTATCTCACGCAAACACAATCCACAATAACACCAGATCTGTGTCAAATAGTATTTGCAATTAATTCTTAGCTGTGGTTTTAATGTGCTTTGAGTACCAGATGAGCCGTGTTTGGCACACAGACAGCAATGAGACTACTAAGTCAATTCAGTCACTCTCCCTGTGTTTGACAACTCTTTGACTCTATCTGAATTGTCCCAATCCAGTAAATCCACCAATCTGGTGCCCAAGGAAGCTTAAACCAAATGCTAAGAGTCAACAAAACATGAATGCATTGAGAATAAATACAGATTCTCTACAGTCCAACAGCATTTTTGGTTCTGCAAGATTTCGAAACAAATTGTAAAAGTGCAAGCATCAGCCATAATCCATATCAGACTGGGTTGTGAACTGTGAAGTCCTATCTTTTGGTAGATATGCATTTTCAGCAGTATACATCCAAAAAATGACCCAAATGGATTCTTCCTCAGATGTTGTGAAAAGGTAGACAGAGTAGTCTGAATGCGAGAAGAGGATTGTGGATTGTGTGAAAATTCACATTGACAGTGTGTAGGTTCATACTTAAGGTTAGATTTTCACAGTAATAGCTAACTTAACTCTGAGGAAGTTTGATAGTATCGGAGTATCTGATACCTGACTGACCTGAATTTGCCTCTTGGTGCAAAAACAAGAGTTAAGTTTAGGTTACTTTGGATGTCCTCACCTTTCCTTCCTTCCCTCTGGAAATCCACATGACACCACTCCCCGTCGTTGACCTTCTTGTTGCTGGTCTTCAGCTTCGTTTTGCCCGAGCCCATATCGATGAGCAGGTACAGATACCCATCCAGCAGCTCCATGGCAAAGTAATCCGTCTTCAGCTCCCTGCCGGGCTTCTGCTCTTTGGGGCCCTGAGGGCGGCCGTGGCTGAACAGGAGCAGGCCGCTGTGCTCCGTGGTGCGGAAGTCGAAGGAGATGGAACCCGTCTTCTTGGTGTTCCACTTGGGCAGGGAGATGTAGGACTCGGGGGTCTCGAAGGTGACGGGGTCCAGGGCCGCCACGTCCTCGCAACGGAACACCAGGTCACCGTTGAGGGTGATCTTGGGGTCGCGCTCGATGGCCAGTCGCGACAGTTCCAGCTTGAAGTCGTTGTTTTTGTACACCACCTGCACAGAGAGAAGAGGGAGCGGTTGGTTAGAGACAGTACTTCATAATTCGGTGTAAATTACCCGGGTTGGTGGTGTGTGAATGTGGATATGCTGTTGTATTAATGCTGCACTTGGCAAGATTTTTATGTCAAAATACACCTGTCTTATTAGCCTAAATCAGAAAATGGAGCTGCAACAGATAAGTGCGTCCCATCCCGACTAATTAAAACCTTGCAGATCCGCCCTAATTGCCCAAATTAATTTCAAATGTCATCTATGGTCACTAGCAGGAAATCTCTTCTCGGTGCACATAACGTGACAAATACTCTGTGTAGTGGAAGCTGGACTCACTGATAATGGCTGAACCTGTTGCAACAAGATATGTTTCATCATCTCTACCCACACTAGCCAGTAAGAAGAAATTTAGTGCGCAGTTTACTGAAGTTGCACTACATGATTTCTGAGTAATGAAGTTCTTCACACTTGCAAAAAATAAAACTGTTATCTCTTGGTGGAGACTACTTTTCAGGTTGGACTGACATCTATTGGTTAAAAGCATGTCATTGCAATTGCAATCTACTATTGGCTGATCTTGGCTGCTATTGGCTGATCCATGACAAGTTGGTAAAGCAGGTTAAGCATTTGATACTTGCATCATGGATTCACGTGAGGTGAATACAATGAATACAGATGAAGTCAATAATAATGTGATTGAAACTGTCGATTTTATTTTAACAATCAAAACTTAAAGATGGAGGACAAACGACATCCATGAGAGGTTCTATATACTTAATATGCGGGTTAAATAAAGGTTAAATAAAAATCAAATAAAATATACTTCATATTCAACCAACTCACCAACAAAATATTTCAACTCTTTTGAACTCTGTGTGTGTTGGGATTGTGTGGGTGTACATGCCCAGTCAGCAAGTACAGTAAGCTCTGATCACAATATATTCCCCACAGTATCACAACTCTTGCTCAAATCCTTAAAGCCTACAAACATACAAACAAAAAAAAAAAAAAAAAAAAAAAAAAAATGTGGCTCACAAATGTCAGTAAACATGCACAACAAATGAAATAATTGAAAGGCTCCGGGGGAGATATCCAGACACGGGATAAAGGGAATGTCGCCTAGAGTCTTAATGCAAATGTCTCCGACAGGCTTTGATGAACTCCGGCTCTATTGTTTCAGCTCAAAGTGTATGCCTATGCCCTAGTGTGTGTGCATTCATAATGGATTAAGTGCTAAAAGAAAAGCAAATTATTCTTGTCTTTCATAGTTGTAGCTCTCCTTTCATTTGTTGAACACACCATAGACAGCATTCTGAAAGGCCATCGTCAAGGTAATAGCGTGAAGCAGCTGAGGTGTTTGTGTGTGTATGTGTTTTCCCTCCCCATTGTGCTGCTCTTCACACGCGCACTCGCACACCCACACATACTTTCTGACAGGTAATAGAAAAAATACCCTCCCCTGTGTTTCTATCTGTGTTTTCTGGCACTGAGCAGCGTAGCCAGGTGGGTTAAAGAGATCCTTCTGTTATGCAAGGTCTCAGGTTTGATCTCATGCTGAAGTGTCGTTGTCAGTGTCAAGACACTAAATCCCTACCTGCTCATTGTTAGGTGCTCTGGATAAGAGTGTCAAAAGGGCGTGCAAAGTGTGGAATTCATAAACTGAACATGAATGTATTTCCTGAAACAAAGGCTGTGTTAAGGCTTGTTGTGTCAAATCAACAAAAAGAAAAAAGGAATGCTGCTTGGCTCCAATCAGGTGTGGAATGGAGAGATGCTCATTGGAACTTTGGGGCAGCAAACAATCATACAAAAAAATCCATAATAAATGTTCTAAGGTGTAAAAAATGCCCAAATGCGTTTTTAAAAAAAAATCCTAGCAACATGCATCAGCCACAAAAATAAAGGCTTTATATTGTTCTAATGAGAGAGTCGCATTGGCTTGTTTTGGACATGGAGTAGTGGTGCATTTCTGCCCTCTTATGGCTGAGAAACCATGCAGAATCAAACAGGGACCGGGAATGAATCCAGGACCTCACAGTCCCCAAACACCTACACTACCACTGCACCAACTGGATACTGCTTGCGCTGACAGCTAGAGGGCCATTTCAGTGCTGCTACAGTTTAATGTACTGCTAATAAGCACAGTTTAATGTGCTTGCTCACTAACTTAATATATTCAGATAGCAACTGGGGGAAAAAATGGTAGAATATACAAAAAGGATCCTGGCATTTTTCCCCATGAGACAAAAAAAAAAAAAAAGACAAATCTTTTAGATTTGGATCCACCAAAAGATTCCTGATTTGATTATATCTTCAAGCTACTGCTTGCTACTGCTATCACTGACCCAGCTGTTGCCACAATCTGAAAGTTGAATTTGAAATCATTGCTTTGAAAGGTTGAGTAGAGTTTGCAAATCTGTACTGAACAGCAATTTTGAAACTATCTTTCAAATAAATTGAAACTGAATATTGAAAAAACAGGCCAGTAGTTTCACCCGAACTCCATTTTAATGGTGTGGGGTGTGTTATACTTGGTGTATTTAGCTGGCTAATTTTTACTTTTTAAGAAAAGATAAGGTAAGATATACTTTAATTGTCCCCTTAGGGAAATTTGTCTTGGACTCGGTGCTGTAGTTCCACAGTACAAACGTAACATAGCAAAACAAAACATAAAAAAAAGAAAAAGAATATATATAATTTGAATGGGATGTGGCTCATTGTATTTGATTTTGACTAATTTCACCAGACTGCTGCTGTCATTCCTCAGAGTCAGAAATCTTTGTCTTTCACAGTATCCCTTTCAAATGCCCTCTAATCTTCTCTCATCTTTCACGCACGCACACACACACACACACACACACACACACGCCCACACACACACTCTCTCTCACTCAAAACGACACACCCACGCACAGACACAGAAACGCACCGCGCGAACACAGATACGCCGGGTTATTCTTGAACTTAAGCCTCCTGTGGTATCTCTTACATTGGCCATGCTGCCGCATATACACCTCATAATGCCATCATTAGCGGAGATTAGTCCTGGTAATTAGCCATGATAACGCTAAAACTGGCAGCTAATAAGGCGTGAGCTCGCCTGGCTAAAGGTGTTAGGAAAAGAAAAAAGAGGGAGGTAGGTGAAAGAAAGGAAAGGCAGTGGAAGGAGGATGGAGAAATGTATTTTCAGTTATTTCATTTTTATTCACCCACGCAACAAATTCGTTAAGAGTGGCAGCCTGGTGAAAGGCCTTCTTAAACATGTATATATACCATTCAGTGGACGATGCATCCAAACACGGTGCGTTATGGCACGATGAATGCATACAGTTTTAGTATAAGTGGCCCCACTGGGAGTAGAACCCCTAACCCAGGTCTTATTCATGCCATGTTCTAACCATTTGCTGCATAGGACACAGGAGATAGGGAGAAAAGTCAAAAAAGAAATGTTAAATTCAAATAAAGTAAACACAGACAGTCATACAACATTGAGGGAAAGGATAAGGTGGAGAATGAGTAGAGGAGGATGGGAGAGAGGTTGAATAGGAATGGGAAGAGGAGGAGGAGGTGACAAAAGGTTGGGTTAAGTAAAGAGGAGACAGACATGGATTCTGGGTATACAATACGATTTTTAGGCCAATTATATATAGCCACAATTTGGCCATCACATCTGATTTCTAAGATTGGGTCGCATCTGCACTAGTTTGGGGCAGATGCAACAGATTGGATGATCCTGCAGTGTCAGAAGGTTAAGGGTTCTAGCTTCAACCGGTCTGTACCATCACAACTACTTCAAACAGGTTCAAGTCTTGACATCCTCCTGTAGTGTGAGCTGGTCATCCGCTCAAATCTGAATGGAGCCCGACAATCGCTAAGGCTGGGGACACACTCAAAGTCTTTTAAAATCCTAATCCGCACATAATGACGGATTGCTCGGATCTTTTGTCTCACAGTTGGAAGTGTGCTCCCACTAGAGGCAAGGATGGGGAGTCACGCAAACATGATATAACTGAGATTATCCTGATACATCACTGATGTCAGGGCTTCTAATCTCGCAGGAACTTGCACGATCCAACGTGACGCCAATCTCGGAACCCATCGTCTATTGGTCTGACGATGATTAAACTCTGGGGGCGACGGCCAATATTTCAGGGTTTCCGGTGGAGCCAGCGGACAACCGGGCCAACACTTCCTCTTTCGTGTGCCGGTCATTGTTTACAGTCCGATAAGCAACTTGAGTCGTGAGAATGGAGTTGGAGTTGAGAGACAATGTCTCATATGCAGATATCTGTTTATAGAGATTAGCCGAAATGTTGTCTGGACCTAAAACACCTACAAAAAGTATCAATGTTTGTGTATTGTGTGGAGAAACGTTCCATTCTCGCGTCTCAAGTTGCTTATCGGACTGTAAACAATGACCGGCGCACGGAAGAGGAAGTCTTGGCCCAGATGTCCGCTGGCTACACCGGCAACCCCAAAATATTGGCCGTCGCCCCCAGAGTCTAATCATCATCAGACCGATAGACGATGGGTTCCGAGATTGACGTGACGCCAATCAAGACAACAATGGAAATGGAAAGGCAGAAACAGCTTGGTGTAAACTTTGCTCTCTTTGGCTCTTGGCGATCTGTGATGCCCCCCAAATCCACAGGACTTGTTAAGGACCCCTGCAGATGTTGGGTGATGTTGGGTAAAATCAAATCTGTAACTCGCACTACCAGATAATCTTTGCAAACCATCAGTGCTAATCGAGCCTCCGATCGGGATTTCCCCTCTGGTGTACATTGGCCTGATAATCCTCTAGTGTATGCCCAGCCTAATGAGAGAAAATGCTCCATCTCCATGTTTCTCTTGGGTTTGATCCAAGGCTTTTCTTGTTCGTTTTGGTGTGCAATCCCCAAATCCAACTCGTCGTCAAGTGTGTCCACCTCAGCGACGGCAAGATGGGAAAAACAACTGCAATAGCCATTAAGTGTGTGAAGCCCAATCTTTTCACAGTCTGTTAAGTCTTGTTGTCAAACATGAAGGGACGTAGGAGAAGGGTGGCTAGGGGCGACGAAGAGCGAAGAGGAGAAACCAAAACAGGGGAAGGTGGGAAAATACCAGGGAGGGAGGGGAGGAGAAGATGGTGGTGAATAAAAGATGAGAGGAAGAGGACGATAACAGAAGGAGACGGGGAAGCACGGAACCTGGGCTTACTCTGAATCGTGCATCAAATAATTTGTGTCTTTGTGGAGCTAAGGACCCAGATAATGTGAGGTCAGTCTGGGGCAACAGTGGTATAAATACATGTATTCACTCAGTAGCTAGTGGCTTTTTTCATACTTTCAATCCCTTGAAGCTGTCTGGGTTTATAGAACCATCTCTTCAGCATTGCCCTCAACGCAATTTTAAGATGGGGAAGGCGACTCTTGACAGCCCGTCTAAAGAGCCAAATTGGCTGCTGCAGAGGTAGTCGCCGGCATGTCCGTTAAAAAGACCGTTGTGAAAGGTTACAAAAAACTTTGAAAAGTTGAACAGAGTTAATAATGTCTTGCAACTGGGTTTTTCCTCTCGTTTTATTTGATAAGGTAATCACTTCTGGCTTCAGAATTCACTGACTTGGGGAGAAAATCCACAGGGTGTTTTTGTGTTGGATTAGCGTCTGCGGTCTTTCCGAAAAAATCAGAATGTCTGTGGGCTCAACATGGGTATTGGCTTCTGCTTTCTCACTGTTCAGATGGTTCGGCTATCGCGGGGCCAAAGCCCTCCTCAGGGGTGACTCCATTGATTTGTTTTGTCATTGAGAAACTCGGCAAATCCAAAACCCTGCAGCCCGGCAGCACAGAAATAATCACTTTTTACTGATGTACTCTGGGATGTGTGTGTGCGTGTGTGTGTTTAATGTGAACCTACCTTACAGTATTGCGCCTGTGTTTGTGTGAACCAAGCCATAGTGTTATGGACAACCCTTTAATCATACCTTTGAAAGATCAATATCATTTTAACGTCGATATTTTACATATTTTACATTATCGACCATGGTAGTTCATAATGTACTCTTTCAGCATTGCGATGGAGATATACTGTATTGATTGCTCTTGCCTTGTGAAAAAAGCACAACTGGAAAGAAAGCACAAGCAGCAATGTAGCTTGAATGTTAATCATTGACCCAATAAATGAGCAAAGGCCCCTGTGACACACACACACACACACACACACACACACACCAGCTTCTAATTTTCCTGTTGTGTGGACGTGAATGTGGTCGGGTAGGCTTTGCAGAGCCTTCCCATCTACGACGACTAAAATGAATCTGGGGTGGGGAGGTGGGTGACGGTTGAGCCCAGAAGATTTTATCGCCCCGCCAAGGTGAGACTCGGAGGATGCTGCAGACGAAGAGATAGAGCAGCAATATGAAGTTGGGAGTGCAGGAGGAGAGAGAGAGAGAGAGAGAGGGAGCGAGAGAGAGAGGGCAAGGAGGAGGGTGAGAGCATTCAGCCAGTGCATGGAATCAGTCGAAGAAATCAATTTTTAATTTGGCCGTCAGGATGGCAAAGCTGGCGTACCAACAGCGCTACCATGGACTTAATTACACAAAACTGCCCCGAGAAAGGGAAGATGAGAGGCGGAGAGAGAGGGGGGAGAGAGAGAGAGGTGGAGAGAGGTGACGAGAGAGGTGGAAAGAGCGAGAAAGACGGGGAGGAGGACGAGTAGAGAGAGAGACTGAGATTGAGGCAGGAGTGTGAAATGGGGGGGGGGGGATAGCAAGGTCACCGGGAGAGAGACGGAGAGGCGGAGGTGGCAGAGGAGAGACAGATGGCGGTGTGAAGGAGAAGAGAGGAAGAATATGTGGAAATAAGACTCGGGGCGGCTGAGGAGCGGGAGGGAGAGATATGATTTCACACCCCGCAACTCCCACTGGAAGCCTAGAAAACACACGCGGTATATGATCATAGTATGTGGGGGACTTTGAACACACATACGTATGCGGGCACACGCCCCGCAAAAAAAAAACTTCATAAGGTTTCTGCGCCTCTTTCGGTGCCTTTTTACTCCTCTTCTGCTCCCCTTCCTCCATTGGATTTCTGGTGCCTGGAGGGCGCCGGCCGAGCGTATCAAAGGGGTTTGGCCACGGTGGCGGCATGAAAGCCTCGCCCCGGCCCATAACACCACTGATAATCCAGGCTATGCCACTGAACTACCGCAGGATGAAAACACACCGCCGTCTGCCCGCGACCTCTCACTCTCCCCTGCACTTCCAGCTACCTCTCCAGCCTGGGACTCTGTCGGTCTTTGTCGGTCTGTCAGGCTTCCTCGCTCCCTTTCTGGGTGGTTACCTTTTTCTGGCTCAATTCAACGGCTGTATTCATTAGAGCTCGACCTCGGCTGAAACGTTAAGCCCATACTGACTCGAAAAATTCAGTCGAAGCTTCTGGGGAGCCTGAGTCTGACTCAAGCGAGAAATTGCAGTGGGTAAATGGTTGATAATGGTATTTCTTTTTGAACCCTAGCCACACCGCAAAAAATACCCATCTTAACATGCTGTTGTGTCAGAGTCTTAAAACCCTCCAATGGGGGCCAATGAGTGAAAGACTCAGGCAATGGGGCTAACATAATTTCACTTGTTTCCAATGCAAATCCTCTGTTTTCAAGAATTCGAGAACCTTCTGAACCCAAGTTCAAGAACCTTATTTTGAGACATCTTCACTTGTTTTAAGAGAATTCTCTGTACAGGTGAAACTGCATTGGAAGCAAAGGGAATTTTCTCACCCCATTGGCAGATTCAATACTAAATGTTTGACCTTATGGGATGGGGTAAGGCTGCATTCTTCACGGAACTGCTTGGGTTTGGGTCTGCACCGCAAATGTCTAGCTTAAAAGATATTTAGTCTAGTATTGAATCTGCCAACGGGGTGAGAAAATTCCATTTGCTTCCAATGCAGTTTCACTTGTTTTAAGAGAATTCTCTGTACAGGTGAAACTGCAAACTCACCCCATTGGCAGAGTCAATACTAGACTAAATATCTTTTAAGCTGGACATATGCAGTACAGACCCAAACCCAAGCAGTTCCGTGAAGAATGCAGCCTTACCCCATCCCATAAGGTCAAACATGAATGTCAAGGTCTGATACATAAACACCACCTTCCTCCTGTCTTTAACCTCTTCCTTTCCCTCTAAACCACCTCTCATCTCTTTCTCACCACTTTGCTCTCGTTTTTCCATTCACACTGCCCTCTTTTTCCTCTTTTGTTATTCCTTGCAACATTTTCTCTTTTCATTACTATACAAATTCCGCTCACACACTTTATTCGCTCTTCCTCTTCCGGCTATTTCTTCCTCATTTTCTCTCCGCAGCATCTCCCCTCGCTAAGCTAATTATTGGGAGATCACTCATTCTGCCTGACAGTCTCTTAACTGCTCCGCTCTCCGACCATCTGCTCTGACTTTCCTTTTGCGGCGCTTTGCTCACATCGCTTCCTCACTTTCACCTCCATCTCTCACCGTCGGTTCTCGCCTTTGTCTTTGCTTCTCCTCCGTTCGCACCTCTCCCCACCACTTTTGCTTTTGTCTGTCTGAACGTTGACTGTAAATCCAGGCGCGCCTTGATGAGGGAGAGGATAGTTAAACGCCTTGGGAGGTTTAAGACCCACTGGGGATCCTTCCGATAGCAACCCAAATAATGAAAATGTAATTCTACGGGCATAATTAAGTTAGAGATAGGGCGATTACTGCGCGATCCATTAAAAGTGATGGCAAAAGTAATTACTTATTCAATCAGCCTGGTTTTATGAGGAAACGCGATGGCGCCACGTTGCGTCGCCTCCGTACAAGTCATTACATTTACAAGGACATAATACTTTAAGCTGTGATTGGTCCTCTTGACAGCTTGTTAAGCTGTGACTTAAAGCCTTGGTGAAAATAAAAGTAATTTCTTGCCAAAGTTGAGGGAAATAAAGTTTTTATATGGCAACTGTCCTCTCGCACATCAATGGCAATGTGTGACTGTGCATGAGCGTGCGTACGCCTGCATGACTGTGCGCATGTCAGTCTGAATCTGCTGCTGTATGCTCGTGTGTTTACGCTACCCCGCTGCGGTGTGTGTGTGGCGCCTGCGGAGTGTGTTTGGGCTGCTAGTGTGGGAGGTGTGGCTAGCAGGGAAGGGAGGAGGCACTGTAAACACGAGGAGGGAACTCATGATGCGTCTGACACCTCCCACTCTCGCATATGGTGCTTATATCTGCACAGATGGATGATCCTCAAGTGACACAGTGTCACAGACAGAGTCAACACGAATGAGTGTGCGAGAGTGTGTGTGTGAGGGCGGCGGCACACTTACAACAAAGGCGAACTTGCTTGAAATTAAACCGTGTGAACCATTGATGCATACAAATGTAAGTATACTCGCTGTGCCTTTGTATCACTTGATAAAGGTGCAATAAGAACAGACATTGAGGTGCTGAGATTTCTGGCTTTCAAAACTCACTTTCCTGCCTGTACTGTGTAGATTCAAGACACTCCCAACCCAACCCAGAAGTCTATAACATTAACAGCAACTATGACAGTCTATACTGAATGCCCCTTTAACTGATTAGTTAGATGTAAACAGTAGCAACCAAACGGAAAAAGAAATGGAGATGCTTTCCCACATGGCAACACAACCAATCATGATATTTTAAACCAATCGCAGACAATCACAAACTGGGAGCTGATCTGTGAAGAGTTCCACTAGTTATACAAATTTTGGTCCCGCAGCAGATATACTGCCAGCTTGAGGCAGGGAGATAGAAAGAGCCTGTGTGCATGCGTGTGAGTGTGTATTTCATGGGTGTGAATGAGCTTGGATCAGCTACATACAACTTAACAGGGACTGTACCCTCACACTGAGCCACTCACGTCTTTAAGACAGCCCATGAAGTTGTTGCTGACTGGGGATCCGGGCAGGTCGGCGGTGTTGGGGCTCCCCCCGATGTAGAAGAAGTCGTCGGAGCCCAACATGGTGTAATCCTCCTGGGTGTAACCAGTGGTGGTCAATATACCATCCACTGAGATGGTCACCTGACATAGGCACAGCCCAAAAGAGACAGATGAAAGGAAAAGAGAGAGAGGATAGCGATAGATAGAAGTAGAGAGAGAGAGGAGAGAAATTAAGAGAATGAGGAGGAAAAACAAGGAAGAAGTTGGATTAAACACCAGCGAGAGGCGGGGCCGTCCCCTAAGTGGTGCCGCTCGATTGGTTGCTTTTGGTGCGAGTCAGAGCGGGGGCTTTCACTCCAGAGTGCAGTTGCTGAGGTTGAACCAGCGGGGCGGCGCTGTGCTCACTGTCTAATCACTGGCAGTGGTGGAAGACGTATCGATTCTTTACTTACATAACAGCAAAAATAGGCCTAAATTGTATTCTACTCTTACATTTAAAATTCAATTTAAGTACTGAAGCAGTTGCTCTTAAATTTACTAAGGTGTCTTCATAAGTTACATGCATAATATGATATTTTGATATTTCAGTTCCAACTTGTCAGTGGTCCTTTTATCCTCCATCTCACTGCTTCCCCATAAAGAAGACTGGATCAAAGCCCCCCAAAAAAATGCATGAAATAATTTTATTAACAGATCTTTTGCTTTCAAGAAACTAGTAGCTTGAGGTTTAAGATACATGGAGTGGAGTAAGAAGTAGGATATTTGACGAATTTTTCGAGTTCCCCTAAAATGGAAACTTTGAAGTAAAATACAAGTATCTAAAAACTGCACTACATCTAAAGCTTAGAACTGCATGAAAGTGAGATACCTAGAAATACCTAATTATATTGGTAGTAAAATGAGCGTTAGAGGCCCACTTTTAAAATATCAACGGGCTTTCCTTGTAATAGCCATCGCTATTCTGCAAGATTCCCCTAGCTGAACCACTCCCTATTCAAGGAACTCCTGGTAAAAATAACTTCCTTTTCAATATTTAATTGCCTCAAGTCTCGCCTTTTGTGCAAGGTTACACATTTTGTGCTGTGCGTTTGATCGCTAACCGAGCAGAAAGCGCCGGGTGGAATCAAACACACAGCCGCAAGCTGATGGCATGAGATTGTGTGGATTGAGGTGTAGAGGCAAGACTGTTTTTCTATCAGGATCCAGATGCATGAACTGTGTGTTTTAGAGGCTCCCCCAGGCTTTTCAGTGAGATGACTGTCATTTTTTTTTTTTTTTTTTTTAAACGGTGTTTCGATGTATCACGTCTGCCTGTGAGATATTAAGTCCCGGTGCCCTTGTATTACTGTGACACCACAAACCTGAGCTAAAAAAGAGTCATTTTGATTTCACCTAAATTTGAACACAGCGGTGAGTTGAGATGAGGTGAGCACTCTTGTACGGATGTAACACTACGCTTGATAAGGTGAGGCGGAGGAACTTTTTAAAATGGAACACCAGACTCCACCTCGGCAGTTCAGAGACTACCTGGGGAGTGAAGGGAAATTAGACATGAAATATGGTCAATTGAAGTGAGAATGCAGCTTAAATGAGGGGAAAAAGGTTTCCCGCGCTCACAGTTTTTGAAATAGCGTCTTTTCACAATATGCTCATTACAATGGGGCAAATAGCAGTCTTTGATGAAAATGCTAATGAGTGTTATTTGGCTAATTGAGTTGCATCATAGCTGTGTTTGCTAGCAGCGCCGCGGCTACGCTGCTATACAGCATCCTGCCAAGCAGTTTGATTTGGAAGGGACTTCTGCAGTTAGCGACCAATTTATAGTCTAATTATCCTAATAGAACTGGCCTGGGCAGTAGTGAAGCTCTCCAATCTTTGATTCAACATCTGTTATTCTGCATAAATGTTGTAGTGTACATTGCATAAATAGAGAGGCTCTGTAGAGAGCCTCATATACAACCATCTGTTTGTTTTTCATTACCATTTGCACACTGGAGAATGATCCTACCAGAAATTGCAACAAATCCAACATTATACATTGCATGTTTAAAATTAGATTTTGTGTATTGATGACAGTACTCAATACTGCGTGTTGGATCTGTTTGAAAAGCTGATCTACACTGCTGACTCTGTTAATATGAACTAGCTTTACTATGCAAAATTCCGTATGTCTATCTGAATTGTGCAGATGATTTTAACAGTGTTTGTTGAGATATGATTTTCCTCGAGTTAAGTTTTGATGTGCATTTCTTTGGTCAAACGATTTTATGCCAATAATGGTCTATTGGCACAAACACATTTTTGCTTCTTTTTTCTGCTATTATCAATACGAAAGCATGAATACCAATTTGCAAAAACAGCAATTATTCCCGAGCAAAGCTTTAATTTAATGTGAGTGGCACAGCTCCGCCGCCACGGCAGCATACAGTGTAAAACAAAGAGGGCTGAACGGAAACCCAAACGACTGCACTCAACAGATCAGCCCCCCGACTGAGCGCTTATACTTATCTTTTTCTTTCATTTATCGTATTTTCTTTTTCCACGTTTTTTTTTTTTTTTTTTTCCGTACTTCCCTTGTGAACAGGGCAACCCATTTTTATGTCTGCTGTCGCTACTTGGTGAGAAAGAGGGGTCATATTGGCCTGGCGTGACCGGCGGAAAGAAACTGCGGGTGGCGGTGCTGCTGGAGGTGGGCTCGTCTTTGGTGATCTCGGGCGGGTGTGTGTGTGTGGGGAGGGCGCTCTCAGTGGGCTCATCTGACGGCCACTTCACTGATCCCACAGTGAGGAGAGAGACCTAAGGGGGTTGGCTTAAGGAGGAGGAGGAGGAGGAGGAGGACGGGGGGAGGGAGGGGGAGTCACACTGGCGAATGCGACTCGTAACAAGCTTTTTACGGACTTTGGCCAAAGCCTTTTACCCTTGACCTCCTCTTGAGCAAAGCAGATGTGAGACTTCAAAGTGTGGAGATGGAACCTGCAAAGCTGCGAGGACATTAACACTGAAGAACACCAACAGCTATCAGGGCCGAGCTTGCGGGGGGGGGGGTCTCTTTTTACTGTGTTGTGGGCTGTTGATGGTTAGGATATGGGGGGGCTGGAAGCGCTCGACCACCAATGAGCCCGCTCATTAGCGCCATTAGCTGGTCATTAAAGGACCAGCGTTGGCCAGCTGCCAGACACCTGTGAGGTTTCCAGCTGAAAGAGGGAAAATGAGAGATTAGCAACAGTTTTTTTGGCACTCACTTACCCCTCCTTCACTTCCCTCCTCACCCACCCCTTCTCTCGGCCTCTCCTCGTGTCCCAAATTGCACCCCCCCCTCAGTGGTTCATCCATGCTTTTTGTGCATGCAGTGGAGAAAAGTAGCCTAGTTATATTCAATCGATTCATTGTGTGATCAAATGTTGGATCTAAAACCCCCGCAGAGACAAGAGGTCAAGGGAACCGATATAAACAAAAACAAAACAAAAAACAAACAACGCCAGGCAAACGGAGCGTTTGCCCTGGAGGATCTTTGTAATTATTCAGAAGTGTTAGCTAGTCTTTGCTGCAACCAAACTGCACAATCATCCTGCTGGCTAATGTTACAAGCACTTGCATCACTGGCCAGAGGACAGAAAGGGTGATGACATCACAGGTTGCTAGTTGAAATTCCCCGGTGCTGCCGGCCTACTGTAGAGTCTGGAGGAAATCAGCAAGCATCTCTGTCTCAAAACACCTGCTGCAAAATGCAGACGGATCGTTCTCTAAAATGGATCCCAAGGAATGAAATATTAAGATGTTACCAGAGAGATTTTGGCTGCTGTCTCTCTCTCTCCCTCTCTCTGGGTTTCTTTGTTTGAGAATGGCATTATTCAGCATGGAGAAATTTACATGGGCTGAATATTGCGATTGTAGATATATAACCATGACAACCTGGCAACTGAGACAGTCAAGGCCCTTCCATACTACAGCTGTTCAATGGAACATCAGACTAGACTGCTGACATTATATAGCATTTACATAACTACTGAGAGCAGCTACATTTTTTGTCATCGCCAGTAAGTTGGTTAATAACTGACAAGCGATAAATGCTGTTGCCGTGATCCAACCTTCAGTCGGACACATGGCTTTATGTCTTGTGCTATGGGAGATCCTCCTCATCTGATGGATAAGTTTCCTCCATTCATCTGTAGCCATGGCAGCCTCCGGCTACTGGTTGCTATAAAGGCTGAGAATCACACTTGAGCAACAAGACTCAAAGAGGCACATTTTTTTTTCCCCTGTCGTGAGTACTGTGGCCACGAGGCAGTATCACAGTGATTACACACAGACGAAGGCTATGTCCTTTGGTGTCTCAAGAAAGGGCTTTATGGAGTAAGTCATATTGACTTTGCCTGTTAGGTAAACAGGCAGTCTAAGTGCCTTCATCACCTATGGGTACTTAACATACTCTAGGCTAAAGCATTGGACAAAGCTATTTACCGGAGAGGCAGAGACGATTTTGGTGCCAATCCTTTCGTGACCGATGGGCCAAACTTCCCAAAAGTCAGTGCAGTGCTTTAAGTCCTATATGCTATAGATCCTTTTCTCAGAAACATTTTTGTGTTCCTTCTAAAGTGCATGAGAATTCTTATGACTGAGCCGTGGGCGAAGCCAATGAGAAGCTGGCAGCTGTAATCAAGGCGTTTGATTCTGAAGAGTTATTGCCAGAAAATTGCCCACTTTCACTTCTATTTTACCTAATTTTTCTTTCTGTGGAATGAGCTTAAAAGCAAAGTAGACAAAGGCGATTGCGGTGTAGAGCCGGGCGACATCAGGTCACCGGAGTCCGCCTAAAGTCACTTTAAAAGTAATGCTTCACCTTGGTAGATAGAAGATACGTGATAGACATGCAGGAGAGGTGAACCGCCAACATTATCTGCCTTGGGCATCCGCTGTCCCCACCAGCATTCAGGACTTGTTTTTCCCCAGTAGGGAAAATGCAAGTGAAATTAGTAATTACTCCGATCCAGGTCACTAAATAAAATATTACCTGAGTCTCCTTTTCCTTGGTTGTGAATGTGTCTGAAGTATTATTTTTAGAGCAGAATTTCAAAATGACAAGACCGAAGTGGTGAAGAGTAAGGGTACCCAGAGCAGCCAATTTTAGTGAGTCTTCATCAACTCCTGCAGCGGGTTGTACAGTGGAAAATCTTACTCTCTGCTTGGCTAGCTGTGGGTCAAAAGCGTTCACATCCTCCAATAATGAAACCATCCAACTCCATTCTTTCTTTCTTTCTTTTCAGCGGAGGGAAATATTAATCAAAATTAACCGAAAATAACCAAAATAATAGCCGTCGTCTGTGAAACATTAAGCTTTGATAATTTCACTTTTTTTTGGTTGATACTGCAACTTCCACAAGTACTTTGTCACTCTTTCCATCTCGCTGTTGCTGGACCAAAGTAATGAAAATGGTGTGAAATTGATCACCTTGTCATCCTACAGATAATAATGTGATACTGATGTATTGGGCAGAGAGCTGTTTTCAGACTCTCCTTTATTTACATTAAACCTCGTCTTGACAGCCCATTTCTTCTTGTGCCGAACCAACTGCGGTCTCTTTTTGCTGGATAAAATGTCTTCAAGAGATCTGAGTACATATGTATATAACAGCAGCGTAGCCCATTTTAGCTGCACGATCACAGTTTCCCTCTTGAAACATACTCTAGACTTGAAGAACAAGGACTGTTAATTGAATATAAGAGCAGAACTGGCTGATAAACGCTAATGTTCTTCTCTGCTCTGCTCCCAGTGTGGTTTCAACTTCATCATACTGGACACATTGAAATCAATAAAACTGATTTAGACATATAGGTCAGAAAATCTGGCATTGCGTTTTTCCTCATGGCCACCCAAAACGAGCAACTAACACACCAGTCAACTATTCCTGAACATATTTTGAAATATACAACCAAAAGCACACTTCCTAGCTCCACTGAGTGCCTTAGTTTTTATCCAGCCGCTCTTCAACTGCTTAATCTTTAGCACAGTAGTCAGGGAAAGCAAACAGAACGAGGCTTGGCTGATCTGCGCTGAGCCATGTGTCCCAGGCATCAGAGAAAACCCAGACAAGAGTTGTTTACAGCTGAATGTACTGTGTGGGGATTGACACAGCTCAGAAGATCAAATCGTGCCAAGCACTCCTTTTTACCCATCCGCACGCTGCCCAATTGGCTTCCTGGGATAGACTGTGGTAGGGGGAATGGAATATCTTATGCTCTTAACCTCTTTCTCAATCATTCAACCAACTGCGTAAAGAATAACCGAGCTTCTGCGATGGGGTAGCACATGGATAGAGTACAGTGAAGTAGTACCGTGAACTCTACTGCTCTCATAGTGGAGTCCTGTGGTGTGCTCAGCTGAGCGTGTCACTGGCTCAATGACCATGTCTGACTCCATGACTGCAGGCTGCCGGCTACTAAGGGCTCCATCAAGTGGATCCCCTCTCATCAAGTCAACAGGGGCTGACATAATTCCAACTGTGCTGGGGAAAACACTGACCACGTTTACATGCGCATGGAAAATGGGATTGTGATCATCAGTATCAAATTATTGCGATGCCGCTAAGACAATAATGCGAGTAAGGCAGGAATTGTCTGATTTTACTTGCATCAATAGGACCAGAACATGCATACACCTTAATCACATTTCTTTAAGAGTGATCAAGTTGTAAATCATGTGTAGTTGGTAGCTTGAAAAAGACAATAGTTGCAGTAACAACCTATCACATGTAAACTCGATCATTAGGGGAGGTGTCACTTTACAGAATCATGTAAGCGGCTAAATCGCACTGTTATCTCTCTCGGACTATAGTGCCAATAGTTGCATTATTGCCCGCATGTAAACGTATCCACTAAAACACTTGTCAGGATGCCACACACATATGCATGTGCACACTGTTACACACCTGCATACAATCACTTACACACGCGCGCACACACAATCACACGTGTACACACAGGCATGCACAGACACTGAGCGAGCTCACTGGCTCATATACTGTCTTTATTGATTTTCTGTGTTCTGGCAGCAACTTTAGTTGCTGACTGGGTAAAAAAAAAATGAAATGAGGAACAGCTACCAGAAGATAAGACAACTAGCTACTGCTTCCATGAGGAAGTGCATCAAAGTGAACCCAGGCAGTACGCATTTGATAGAGGGGCTGGGGAGAGGTATCAAAGCAAGTCTTGCTGGCAGCTTAAGTTAGCCATATCCCCAGTATGAAGGGAAAGAAAAGGAGGAATTGTACGCTTTGCGGTGTTTGAAGCTATCTCCTGTCAGGCCTTCGACACGTACAATGGAAGACAGCTTTGTGTGAGCCACTCATGCTTATAGTGCACTCAGCCTCTATTCAGGAGTACAGGAGTACATGTTGTAACTTCTGTTCTAAAAGGCAGTTCATGATTCTGAGGATCCAACCTTTACTTTCAGCAAGAATTCATAGGTTCTTCTTCAGCAGTAGCTGACTTGCACAGCACAGCCTAAGTATCGACACCTATCAGCAACAGCACCTTGATGTATTCAACTTCAATAATCCATGCAGAGCAGAGAGGAGGCGACAAGCTTACCTTGATAGTGCATCACTTACCCTTGTTGGTGCTATATCTCATTACTCTCAAAAGAGGCTTCTTCAGACTAATGCTCATTACTTACCAGCTGAAGGAACTTTTACTAGGGGAGACAATGTGTTATTATTCAGAGTTAGTAGTCACTTTTAATCTATTAATGCATTACAAAAGTTAAAAGCTCACACAACAGAAATGTATCACAATAGACCACGCACTTTGACCCTCCCTTCACATAAGGTCAAAGCCAGAGGGAGGAGGGAAACTGGAGAGAAAGAGAGAGAGAGGGTTTCCATTCAGCAATGGAGTCCTTCGATAGGTGTCTGGCAGCTGGCCAACATCTATTGACCGGGCGCAATTCATGGTGAGAAGGCCTTCAACAGTAAATATTGAATCTGTAGCTTGGCGAGCTAAACCACTGTGGACCTTTGAACTAAGCTACATCCCTAGGTTAGTAAGGGCATGAGGGCCATAAAGGGTGGGTGGGGAGGACTGGGGCGAGAGCCATTTTGGCAGCAAATGTTAAGGGAATGGGAAGAGAGAGGGGAAATGCTCTATAGCTGTGTGACGGAGAGAGTTAAGGGGTTGGAGGGTGAACGAAATCGGTTAGTACTTTAGTAAGTAAGGGAAAGTCAGACACAAAAATGGTTGTTAGTACAGTTACAACAAAGGTTTGATTCAAACAGTAGATTAGTAACACGTTTGTTTTAGTAAATTTAGTAGTAGTAGTAGTAGGACGAGTAGGTGAGGATTCTTTAAAAGTCCTCTGCAATTTGATTTGCTCAAACCAGATCCAGATTTGGACTGAATGTGTGTTATTTCATGTGACAAGGGTTTGTTTTGGTTAAGAAGAAACAAAATGAATCCATCCAAGCTAATAGGGTGACACACAAGCCATGCACTTAAATGGCAAGATGACAGTCAGAATGGGAATGGAGGGAGAATTCCATTAGACACAACACAAACAGACCGACTATCAAACGAAAAAAACAAATAAACCGTCTGACAAGATGCAGCAAAATGGGGAAGTAAATTCAAATTTAATTGTAGAGCACCACAACACCAGACAAATGGGGAAAGGAATAGAGCGTCGAGGTTAAGGTTTTTATTTGGACAAGAATGCAACAAAGATGAAACAAAAAAAAGACATCGAGACACGCGTGCAAAAGACTGACACGCGCTGGGCTAGAGCAGCGGTTACACCCTGTGAGGATGTCGATGTCAAGTTTCTAGCCGATAGTAGCATGCAAACAGGGTGCAGGAACACAATCACTGGATACTGTAAGTTTGGGGTGGGAATGGGGAAGGATGGGACCAATGTCAACAATCACGGATGATATCAACGGAAATGGAGAGGGTTTTTTAAAGAATTGGGAAACCTGAGAGGGGACAGCGGGCATCCTTGTCTTCGGTGAATAGAGTAATTTGTATTCAAATGGTAGGAAATGTCAAACCGTTGCAATGACGGTTGATAAAAAATGATAAAAAAAATCTACACTCACTCATGATTGTGGTTCTTGCGGCCTCTGGCATTTCATCGTACTATTTTAGATGCAAACTCAAAATTGCTTGATCGCTTCTGTCAAATTTGAGCCAAGACAGAGTGAGTCACTAACAGATACACTGGCTTTCCATACACTTCTAAACAGTTTTGTCCAACTCCCACTGTGTTATGATGGATTGGCCAGATTTATTCCTCGGGGCATCAATCCTCTATTCACCCAGAAAATGAAAAGCTGTCTCCCCTCTTTACTTTTTCCCTTTTTTGTTTTAGCAAGATAAGGTGTGAGGTCATTATTCATTTTAGTACGTTAATTTTGAAGTTTAACTTAGAAGTAAAAAGAAACAAAGTAAAATAAAAGAAATGAAAAAATAACAAGAGGGTTTGGCTAACGTGTTTTATGGCCATATTGATAATATTAGGACAATTGATATATGTATGTATATATGTTAGCCATGATATATACATATACATATATGCTCAATGCAATCTGTATATCAAAAAACAACAAAAAAAAAAGATTAGGGGAGTCAAGTCTCTTCATGCAAGGGGTGAGGCCAGTAAACTAAGTATAAAGTTAGTGTTAGTGTTAATGAGGGGTCGATCGCACACAGTCGAGACTTCCCCAGAGATTTCCCTGCATACTTTGCAACAACGGGCAAAGAGCATCACATTGGCAAGTCCAGTGAAAGCAAATAAGACTTACCCGACTAGATGGCAGCACACTAATGCATTCAACCTAGCTAATAATAATTCTAAAGGAGATCCTAAAAAGGGGCTGTGAGTATTAGTCAGAAACCCCTTTAGATCATTTTCAAACACATTCACGTCCGCAAGTTATTTTGGCAAACTTCCCCCAATTTGCGGCTTAATAAAAGGTATAATTGCCATTTCGCTTTCAACAATGAGCTTACATTGATACTGTCAGTCTGCTCATTTCTACACCTCGGGTTCAGGAGACTATATTACCACAAAAAGCCACTTTATTAAATATGTGTGTGATTGTGTGTGTGTGTGTGTGTGTGTGTGTGTGTGTGTAAGAGAATGTGTTCAGGTGCAGGCCTGGGAACAGCTCCATCTTGGTCATAAATCAGCCTAAGGCCACTAATGGGATCAAGCCCTCATTTGAGGCCTACTTTACAGTGAGGGCTTTGGCCACTAAATCAGGAGGTGTAAATACTCCTCATCACTCCATAAACTAGAGAACGGCTCGCCCAGACAACAGGTCGTGGCCCACAGGTCCAGCTGAGGCAAAATAACAAGATGGCCTCCTCAGCCTCATGTTGTTGGAAAGTTGGGAGAATCACTGAACAAAAAAGCTCTAACCGGGTATTACTGGAATTGCCATTGTAGGGTATTTCTCTGCTTGTGAAGTCTGCTGTGTACGCTCACTTCATAAGGTTCTTCAAAGAAAATAAATAGGGAGGAAACAGGGATTAACTGAAGTAAAAGATAACTCTTCTAATACATTCTCTAATACTCAATTGAGAAGAAGATATCTTGCATAATGATTCTTTATTTCTTCATACGGATAGTGTTTGAAGTTAAAGAAATTAAAGAAAAATAAGTAAATAAAAAAGGGAGAGAAAAAAAGAGCAAAACAAAAAAATTCTTAAAATCTAAATTTGCGTCATTTATCTTTTTTAGGCAGACCTCTTTGTATGAACACGTTCAATTATTTCAGGAAGGGGAGAATTGGATGGTATAAAAAGCAATAACAGATAAAGAGAGGGCTAAAAGAAAGACATAGAGAGGTGGAGTTTTTCAGCTACCTTGGAATTGATGGCGGATTGTACTTTCAGTAAAGCAAACAGAATAGAAAGAGGTAACGGAAAACCCAGGGCAAACCAAAGTATAAGACAATTAGAATGATATCTACCATATAATGCAGTTTGTTTACCATAGCGTGTCCAATGCCTGCGTGCTTCAGGAGAAAACAGGGGGAGGAGAAAGAAAAAAAAATAATGACAAACCGTAAACTCAACAAAACACACCTCAACCCAAAAAAAAGTGGAAAAATAATCGCCTTTTGCAAAAAACAGCTTCTCTTCTCAATAGGCGATGAGATACCAAGCAAAAAATTCCTTGTAATAGTCAAATATAAATTAAAAGAATATAAGTTTTTTCCTATTGTTAATATATTAAATCATCCAAATAAAGAAATAAAGAAAGTAATTGTATAACTTGTTTTTTTGTGTTAAAGGGTCATCCACAAATCAAATAATAAAGGAAGATAAGGAATAAAACAATAACAATACATTTGTTAGTATGTAAGTCGCAAGTTAAGTAGAGAAAACAACAGATGGTTCACATTCCGTGAATGACACAGTGTTAGTCGTTGAAATCAAAAAAGGTAAAGGGAAAAGAAAATTTTACCAAAGAAAATAATCAAATTGGAAGAATTCTGAAGCTTGTTGTTAGTAAAAGAGACAAGAGTTAGCAAATCAACTTCCACATAGAGGGGTTTTGGGCAGTTTTGAGGGGGAGGTTCGTTTTGAGCGGGGAAGGGAATGAGGGAAAAGTACATCAGTATTAGTAAGCACTCAGATAGGCTAATCTGGTCAGCGGGCGTGGCTGGAGGGAGGGTCTAGTCCATCAAACAATGGTGTTCCTTTGCATTGGGCGTGGCCAATCGTGTTTTGATCACTTGGAAAGTTGGAAATCCCTAAGTTCCCAAGACCTTGTTAATAGGCTGCAGTATATGTGAGTAAGAGAAAACCAGAAAGGAGTGTAAATGCTGAAAAAAATCTCCAAAATGAGTACCAGGTTAGAGTTACAACTATAGTGCATTTTCAGTGTTACAGTAAGTGATCTTAAATCATCACAGGCATTTAGGAAAATTAGCTTTGCATATGTTTGAGCGTGAGAGAGAGAAAGAGTGAGAGGTAGAGCAGACAAGAGAGAGAAAATTAACTCATGCATCCCCTCCGGTGTTCAGGTGTCCGCTGCATCCTGAAAGAGAAAGATATACATTCAGTCGTTTAAGTCAGTTCCAAAACAACAAAGACCCAGGCTCGCTGCCCCTAGGGAGAGAAATACATGCAAAATGAAACGTGAAATGTTTAAAAAAAAAAAATGGAACCATGTCATAAATTTCATGCCTAGCATTTGTAAATTGCGCTGACTTCCTTCTAAACTTAAGAGGAATTGGTCTTATTGTAGAAATGAGCTTTGAATTGTCAAGTCTGCTGAGTGATGTCGTTTTTAAAGGTTTTGTCTCACATGTCTTTCTACTCGGCATTAAAGCTGCACTGGGCAACTCTGCGTGTTGGCGGCTCCAAATGGCAGCGAGAGGTAACGCTTTGAAAACTGTTTGAACTTCAATACCCGGAAATCAAGTAACGTATCTTCACCAAACGGCACACGGCACGCTCATGTTTACCAGCCCGGCCGGTCTGCGATGCTTTATACCAAAGGAAACCAAAGAGACGAGAGAGGAAACAGATCTCAATTTGATCCAACTTCCTCTGGATGGTCGCTGCTGTTTGTATTTCACTGTTATGTTTCTGTTCGTTACTTGTTGGCAGAGAAGCGTCCATTTTTACATCAAAATCCTGCCTAGTGCAGCTTTAAATATGCACCATAGAGCTCCAAGTTATGCTGTAGGGATGCATGCCAAAGGTGGACATTACCACCACAATGTTACGGATAGAACTATGTGTGTAGGAGCACAACCCCATTTGGTCGGACTAAGTGAATGTTTACGTTTGCGCACAATCCTGTGTACGAGTCTGGGTGTCTGTCCCTGTGTATGTGTGTACATATGTATGCATTAGTGTATGTGGGTGTTGGGATGGCTCACCCTGCGTTCATGCCAAGTGTGTGGGAGCTGAGTGGAAGTGGCAACCACAAACTGAGGACCCCCCCCCCCCCCATGGGGCCAACGGGCCAATTCAAAGCTTCACGCCCACCCACTCTTTGATCCGAGGTCACGGTAAAGTGCTGTCACCAGTCCCCCACTTTGTCTAATGACTCCTGTTAATCCGTTAATTAGGTAAATAAGCTTCAATGGTGGGTGTGAATTTGCATATGCGCGCGCCGCATTGGCGACCGCACTCCTCCGTCTCTGAGCTGACAAAAACAACAGTTGATACATCAAAGGGTGGATGTGACAGAGGGGCTCAAAGGACCGGGAGCCCAACAATGGCTTATTAAATTAGACAAACGCATGCTTACGAAGGTGACAATGACTTTGGGCAGACAGTCGGTCTGCGTTACAGCGGGGGGAAAAAATAAATGAGAGATTATTATACGCAACATTTTGGATCCTGTAAGCTTCAGATCCCCCATGGGCGTTTGATGTCTGGATTCTGAACTTATCTCTCAATCGGTTCTTTGACAGAGCAGCCGTGGGACGGTGGCGAAAAATTAATCTTTCAAAAATTGCTGATGATCTTTTCATGTGACATGAAAAGGGGACGACAGCGAGCAAAACTATGGGGAGGAAGGCAGACTGGGGTCATGGTTTCTTCTGGACTTCAAGAAAAGGGAGTGAGAACCCGTAAAGTTCTCAATCTCTTTTCTTTAAAAAAAAAAAAAAAAGTGCTTGAACCAATAACCTGCCAGTGAGCCACTGAAACAGATGCGTGAGAGTAGAGGAGTGGACGATCCACAGGCACAGCTATTATAGAAATCGCACTCTATACTACAGACTTGCGAACTGTAAGTACTGCTGAACTTTTGCTCCACCGCTGAGATCAATTGTGCGGAAAATTAAAGTTTTGTTCTATTTTTGTCATCAGACGGCAGACAGATTGGTCTGGTAACCACTTGCTTTAGAGGTCTGTGTTGTGATTTGCCGATTTTGCTCTACTATAAGATCGTCAAGAAGGGAGTGTGTGCGGTACCAATGCAGGAGGATAAATGCCTGAAGAATGACAATGCAATCCAATAGCGTCCCATGTAAGAGACATCCCTCTGGAACCATCCTACATGTGCCAAATTGTCTCTCGGTGAGAAAGCAGAAACTGGAGTGCTGCGGCAATACAGTAGCCGACAATAACCAAGAGAGCAGCGAATAATAAATCTCACTAGGGGTTGCGGAGACAAAGAGCTACGCGAGAGAGAGAGGGCTGGAAAGCAAGGGTATTCAAAATAGACCGGCTTCACCCCCATTGCTGCTACTAATGTTACTCTCTCACGGTAAATTTCCCCTCTCGCTAATAAAGCTTGTTTCAACTTTACCCCACATACACCACGCCTGGAGCCCCTGCTGTGACAGCCCATCACCCGCTCTGTAATTGACCCATGTGGGAAAAAGGAAAGGCTGCGAACGCCAATGTTTGCTGATGGGGAATAAAGCTCCTAGTCATGTAAACAACCAAGGGCCCAGACAAACAACTTTGTGCTGCGTTTGTCTCGAAGGGCCCCCTGGGCGAAGGAAATCTTCATGTATTATGAATTGGGGGAGGGGTAGGGGAAAAAAGAGGGGGGAGGAGGAAGGAGCTACGCTAATGCTATTAACGTGGCGATTCGCTGTCTTCGTAGACAAGGGGAAAGGGGTTGACGCAGCTTTGTGTCAACACACGAAGAAGACCCACGCCGGACCGGTGTTGACCGAGCGCGATGTAGAACGCCGCCGTTGTCGATCTTCACACACACGTCACCGCGGACGCTACCGAGCGGCGGCCACCGGCGAATAAGCCGGATAAATATTTAACGACAAAGCTGTGAAAATGATCAATGGCTCGCGCGCCGGGGCCAAGGCTCTCGGTCCGGATAGATTTATCATTGTAACCGAGAAAGTTGTAAGACTGATGACCGCTCCTCCTATAAATTTCCAATTTGGCCATTTAGAAGTAAGTGATAAAAGTGATATTGTGGAATAGTATTAGGGGTGGGAGGGGAGGGAATGGGTGCCATTTTTCATTAAGGGACAGGAAGTGAAGGGTAATGTGGTTCGCAGACTGGAATAATGATTAGAGATGGAAATTCAGAGTGGGAAAAAAAAAATAAAGCGCTACAGTACGCGGGGCCACACACGTAGGCATAAGCACAGAATTATAGAATACACATATGTGCCTCGGCGTGGATATTTATGCACATCAGGCGCGCCTCGGTAATGCGGACACTCGGCGGGTGACCCTGCAGGACGGGGGGGGGAGGGGTGCATCAATTCAGAACGCCTCTTTCAGGTACATTCGGTTCCGCGCTCATTCCAATCATTCGGCATTCACTCCAGTCCGCCTCTCTCCAAGTCTGGCTCCAAGTAATGGAAACTGGCAGACAGGCTTCAGGTGCAAATATAAATGTCACTGCAATTACGCCGGAGAGAGAAGTCTGCAAACAAACAGTGTGTTAGGGGCATCTGTGTGTGTGTATGTGTGTGTGTGTGTGCATGGAAACTGCAGTAGAATATATTGTCTATTACAATGCGAGCAGTCATAATTCTCTCCCTCTTTCTCTTGCACTCTCCCTCCTATCGTCCTCATCTTCATTTTTTCCATCTCCGACTGACTCGCTCTCTTTGTACACGGGTTTGCGCACTCCCCTTCATCTTTTGCACTGGCTTCCACATTTTTTGCTTTCTCCGTTGCCTTCGATTCCATCAGGGGTGTGTCCAAGTTCAGCATTAACCCAATTGTCACTATATGATATTATGGCACAGTAAACATTCATGTTAAAAGGAAAAATCCACCCTAAAACACTGGTAAAAACAGCTAATGGCGATATACCTTTTGTCCGTTTTGTCGTTTGGTGGTGTGTTTTTCTTACTCCCATGGATAACTGGCTAAACGTAGACAATATGATGTCACATTGAGATTCCCAGCGTAGCTACAATGTAGTTTGATGGCAGAAATTGAAGATATACAACAGTGTAAGAGTATCCGAGAGTGGAATTTCCCTTTAAAACAGCTTTTGAAACTGCTCTGAAATGATATCATAAAGATATTTAGCTCCTGATTTCACAAAAGGATGCAGGTAGCAGCTATGGACGACTACAGACGTCATCTCAACTTTAAGTTTTGCGCTAGATTTCAACATTGGTATCAATCTATTCAACGTCATAATGTTTGCTGGGCATCTCTCATTCCTTTCTCTAAGCTCTCTCTCCTTGTTCTCTCCCTTGATTTCACGCTCTCCCACAATCTCTCCCTCGATCTCACGCTTCTCTCTCTCTCTCTCTCGCCAACTTTTTATTACCTGTCGCCACCTGTTTGAGTGTACTAATGGCGCAGAGATTTGTTATCTGATTACAGGTCTGCGAGAGAGAGAGAGAGAGAGAGAGAGAGAGAGAGAGAGAGGGGGATGAATAAACATAAAAGTGGCGGAGCAGGTAGTGGCAAATGAGGCTGATGAGTGAGGAGTGTGTGTGTGGAACGCGGGCGGATATGCTAATGCGGTGGAAATGCGATGCAAATGAGCCTTTTTTCCGCCTCAAACGCGCAGGTGAACCTCGGCGTGCGGTTATCAGACACACAGGCGGGTGTTGTGTATATGTGCGCGTGTTAGTGAGGTGTGTGTGTGTGTGTGTGTGTGTGTGTGTAGCTTGACCACTGCACAGGCAGAGGCTGTATACAATAAGTTGACCCTTGATCACCGGGGAGGAAGCAACAAAGGAGAAAAAAAAACAATAAAAAAACAACCTTAACATTTACTCTGTGACACACGCTCACCCACAAACGCTATGATGATGTTCTCCATCCCCCCGTCCCGCCCCCTCCCCCCCTGCGGCTGGAGCACATTAAGAATACTTAAAATGTCATTGGCAGTAAACTGAGTGCGGATTACAGGGGTGTTAGGATGTCATTATGTACATCAAACAAATCCACTACCCCTGCCTGCCGTGAATAGCAATTCCTATCATCGCCGTAAAAAAGGGCGTACTGTATGCGTTGGCGGGGCCATACGCTCTAAATGGCATTTTCGATTTGGTTACAAGAGGTTCAGTCTGTCATTATGCTAAACCGATTAGGCTGACCTTATTGAGATGCTAACAGTGCGCTCACATGGCGGATGGTAGTGGCTAATCCGTGAGGGGTGTGTGTCTGTGTGTGTGTGTGTGTGTGTGTGTGTGGGGGGGGGCATAACATGTAGGGTTCCAAAAAGTCTAAAATGACAGATTACCTAATGAATCAATCATTAACTTAATAGAATAGGCTACTCTAACTCAGTAATGTAATCAGATTACTTACTGACTGTAACTATAATGGTGCACACTGTAATTTATAGTAGTGTAACTACCATTATATGAAACCATTATCAACCATCACTTCAAGATATGTAGATTTATATTAGTGTTAATATCATAATCTTAATTCCTATTAAAACATGTTTCTGAGTAATCCAACAAGCAATCACCTATCCTTTCCAACAGTATTTCTAATCTGATTGCTTTGTGTTTTACATAGTAATACTGACAGATACAGCTAGAAATTTGGTAATCAGATTACTGAAATCCATTTACATTAACATTTAATCTGCATCCCTGCCTGTAGGCAGTGATGAAAGCTCAGGGTTTTTTTTTTTTTTAATCACGCGGACACTGTGATCCATGCTTTTTTTTGTCTCGACTGTCTTACCTAACAGAGTATATCCAGATTACAAGTTAAGTGCTGCAGCAAGATGAAGAACTAGGAAGAGACAACGTATTACTCCCATTTTAGCTTCACTTCAGTGGCTACCAGTGCAGTTTAGGAGTGATTTTAAAATGTTATTGATCACCTTTAAAGGCAGGTTTTGGACTAGCACCTAGCTATATCTCAGAGCTTTTAAACCCTATGAGATCCTGTACAGTTCAGGCTGAAGACTATAAGACTGATGGAGCTTTCTAAGCTCTGGAACAACCTGACAACTCAGCATTCTCCTTTAAAACTTCTCCTTTTAAAAAAGACACTTTTTTAGGCTTACTTTTACTTCACCTATGGCCTGTATCCCATTTTTGTTACTGTTTTAATTACTCTGTGCATTTGCCCTTTTACATTTTACAGTTTTTTCTTTATTAATTACTCTTGTATTATGTATTGCTCACAGTTTCATCTATCTTGCAAATGGAATCTGGAATCATAAGGATAAATAACACTATATTGTGTTTTCTTTCTTGCTGTACTCTCTGGTCTTTGAATGTATGCAGGGGTTCCTGCTTCCTACTGGCAGTTTTGATACTCGTTTAGTTGCCTATTCGACCACCCTGTATTTTTACCATTATTCCTATTACAGCAATTGGAGGTGGAGATTGGATTTAGTCACAGGGAAAGGGTTAACGCAACTACTGGAGTACTGCAGCCAGAGACGATTCACTAGCCAACAGACACCGTTGCTAAGTGACAAATTGCTAGCAAGGATGGGCAAGAGAGATAGACTGAGAGAAACACAGAGAGAGAGAGAGAGAAAGAGATGGAAAGAGAGAGCGAGAGAGGAATTGATTGGCTTCCTCTTAGGAATTCTGGCCTGCCTCTCTCCATGTCGGAGGAAGGTTGGATGAGAGGGGAGGGGAGAGGAGGGATGGATGGATGGATGGATGGAGGATGGCGGCTGGGGGGTTGGGGCGGGGGGATAATTGCAGCTGTTAGCTTGATGATGCCTCGCAGAAAAGGGAAGAAAAACAATCTGAACAACTGAGAGAGAGAGAGAGAGAAAGAGAGAAGAGAGCATGGGAGTGTCCAGGCATCCAGTATTGATTGAGAGGGGGAGCGTGCGGCGGTGATGTTCTCATTCTGTCTCCTCGTATGAAATAAATGTGATCGCTACCCAACCCGCCCCACCAGTTAAAAACATGCCTATTAATACTGAGATGTCTTAGTGACTGGAATTACATTGGCTGTGCATGTAACTTAACATATCAGTGACTGAATGTGCATTTGGAGATACCTCATTTACAAAAAGGATGTTCCTATTTTATAAGATCATACAGCATACAGAAGATCTTATGACACTTATAACAGATGATGATCCTCCCTCCTGATTTTTTTTCCTTCATAGCAACTGTACTGTGACAGAATCTCATGGTGAAATCAAACTATTCAGGTGTGTTTTTTTTTTTTTGGGGGTGGGGGGGTGGGGTGGGGGTCTATTTTCTATCAAAGGTGTTCCATCCTTTGTTGGGTCTGTTTCTCGATAAGACGCCCGTACAGTACGTAAGTGGAAAGGGTGTAGGCAGGCTTAGTGAGAGGACTGTGCGTTGTGTGTTGAATATGAATGCGTAAAAGCTAGCACCAATTTCTATTATGTATGGGAGACATGCAAGGAGGCTAGGAGAAGTCGAGAATTTCGATGGAGGTGTGTGTTTGTGAGTGTGCTCGGCGGAATAACTATGTTTGCCTTATTGGCTTTTATCTAATGTTGTCTTACTGGTTGTAAAGTTTGTGTTAAGTTTTATTATCTATTATTGAGCATGTGGGTGTGCTTGAGCCAGGGCATACGTACAGAGCCTTGCCTGCCACCTATATAAAATGTTTGCTGTATTCAGTGTGGATGCACATGGACTTTTGAGAATATTCTTGTGTGTGTATATGCGTTTGTTTAGTGCTTACTTAATGGTAGTAGAGGGACTTAAAAATTCCAACCGATAATACCACAGAATTTTAATTAAAATCAACGTTCCTGGAAGTGGATGGTCGGCGTGGCGGCCATTTTCATGTGTACTGTTAAGCTAGCTTCCGTATGAACCGACTTACGGCAAGTCACTGAGCTGAGAGGTTTTACAGCAAGAACCAAAGCAGCTTCTCTGTCTCCTTGCTGTCATGGATTGCTAACATGCTAATGTTGACTAGAAGAGCTAGAGAGAAGTACAGTCTTTGATAAAGCTACGTTAGCCTGGTCGCTAACGTTAGCTTTCAGTTGAGTTTTGACAGTTTGCTAACAGACACACGTGCAGAGTTCTCAAGCAAGTGTGACCAACTTTATGGCCTTAATGCCAAGACTTACATTGTCAACATAGCAACTAACCCTTAAAATTCTATGATCAGCATTTTATGCTATACTAGCAAAATTACCATGGCAAACAGTGGAAGGACCGTTCTATCCATTCAAATTCTGTGGATAATACCGTCACAGATTATAAACCAAACAACACAAAAGCTTTCATGAACTGGATATAGGTGGAATCACTATTGTGTTATATCAGTCAGCGATAGAGAGTAGCAAAACAGACACATATTTATGCTATACTCTGGATTTCTCAAGGCTGTGTAATCCAAAAATAAATAAAAGAAATCAATTTGCGATAAATTGGAATAATCCAGTGGATGAGCAATTGCCGTTTAGAACAGGTCATTACCTATGTGTAGCGGATTACATTTCTCATTGTAACCTTTGCTGAACTCAGTCCTGATGCAGATCAAAGGCTTGCCTGTTCCAGCTGAACTCTGGGCCGCCGGTTGAACCTCAGCGTTCTGCACTCGGCGCTTAAAGAACAAGAACAAATCTGTTTGATCCCTCCGCTAATCCAATAGCTGCATCCAAGGTCCAATTATATGGAAAAGAGATGAAGGGAGACTGACGGGGGGGGGGTGGGGGGTGAGAGACTAAAAGAAATGGGGAGAGAGAGAGAAAGAGAGAGAGACAAGGCAAGGAGAGATGAAAAATTGCTGTAGGTGAGTAGAGAGACTGGCGAGAAAAGGGTGAGAGTGATACAGTACAAGGGGGAAAGGAATAAAAAATGAGTAGTGAGAGAGAGAGAGAGAGGGAGAGAGAGAGAGATGCTGAGTTCAAAGGTCTCTCTCTCCAGACGTGAGTTCAGAGACACAGCGGCTGCGGAGCCTTTTGGTTGTAAAGCCACATCGGGGAATAAAAAATAGTCTTTCCTCTGTTCTCTCTTTCTTACTGGAGACCAGACTGTTCACTCTCTGCCAAAGATCCCCCCCTCATTCTCACACACACTCTCTCTTCTTCTCTCAAACAAACAAACACACACACACACGCACTTCCTTTCCGTGCCAGAGAGTGTGTGTCTCATGTTTCCTCCGGCTGCCTGCGGCGTCCTGTGGGACGCAGGTGCCTGTTAAGCACATAGACAGGCCGACGAGGCCAGACGGTGCTTACTGTATTACTGTATTACTATCTTTCAGTAAGTGGTTGGGAGTATTACCTATAGATCAAAACAATGGCATCCAGGAAAAAGGGAAAGAGCGGGGTTCTCTTTCTGGCATCGCGGCTCGTGAGCGTGACATGCTCCCATCTTAAAACATCGCTCAGCGGATCAGGTTTTAGCTTTATGTACGAGTAACTTTCATCGATGCGAGGCCTGTTCTGATTTTTCCACTGATCGTCACTGTGAAGTTAGACCACAAAGAATACCGTAGCATATAGATTAGTCCATGTGCTTACTGTATTTCTATGTTACTATCTTTCAGTAAGTGGTTTAGAGTCTTACCTACAGATCAAAACAATGGCAGCCAGGAACTTTTCCATGTAATTCCAGCTTTCCACAAAGCAGCGGCGCTCTGCTCACATAGGGAAACAGTGGTGTAGATAAGAGTATATGCACATGTACGCTGTTTACTCTATCAGAACTTTTCCCTAGCACAGATACTTATTTTTTGCATGTATTCATTATTAACAAGCTGCATCAGCAGAATACAAACCTATAGCAAACAAGTCAAAGCTAGCTTAGTGCTAATTTCAAGCTCGCCACCTGTTTTGTCTGTGAACCTGACCAGTATAACAGTATCAAACCCAAGTATATCAATTATGCATTCACAACTAAACAATAATTTTTAACATCTAGGTTAAGTTGACGACACACAAACAACAAAAATCAAGAAGATCGAAGGCAACCTTTTTAGGCCTAGCCATGATTTTAGTCGCAGAGGAGGTAACTGCCACAGATATAATTGAATGGAACTGAATGAGCATTTAAAATGAATGGAGGACTATGATCATCGTCCCCCTAAAAAGTCCTCCCTATGGACAAACCAACATATAGGCTAGAAGCTCTCCACCTATGGCGAACCTAGAAATTTAGTGTAACCAATCACATTCATGCTGTTAGCCTGGCAGGAGGGACGTTATCCATAACAGCAGTGACTTAGCCTACACAAGGAGAGTTGTTGGGTTCCAGTATATGAACGGTCCATTTGCTGGGTCTGCTGGTTTCCATGCTGCTCTTTTTGTTGGGTTATTTATAATGTGGTGGAAATATTGAGGCTGCGATGGGACAGTAAGGTCATGGGACGGACCCACAACCTGTTGACCCTGTCAGTTGGGTCAATACTCCTGTCTCACTACTGGCAGAGATATCCTTCACACTTCCTTGAGCTGCACTGGCACTTAGGCTACTGTAACAACACTAATACACGCAAATAGATTGACTTTGAGTTGCCGTAATGGGTGTGAATCTAGTATTAGTCTAGTAATCCAGAGTCCTGTGGTCTCCCGTTCGGGCGCCAGTGGTTTCACCTTTTGTGCGAGTTATTTTCATCAACATGAAGCCGTTCCGATGTCCCCAGCGGTCGTCGACATGAAAAGTTATCCCTCCGACAATACGGTAGCATATGGATTAGTCCGTGTCTCTGCAGGTCTGCAGGGCTTCTGGGAACATCAGTGTGGGATTGGAAAGGATCAGAGAATCAATAATCGCAGAACATACAGTAAGACGGTGAGGAGTTTGTATTTAAATGACGGCGTTTGCATACGTTAAGGGTTTGTACAGTAGCTGTTACGGCTAACTATAGGCTGACAAGAGTGTCCTTGCAGACTTAAGGTTCGGCCTATTTTCACATCGTGTCCCGTTTTGGCGGACACGTGCGCTGCATCGCTTGCGCTAGTCGTTTCCCTAGACATACAGACATGAAGGCCCCTCTCTCTCTCTTTCTCTCTCTCTCTCTCTCTCTCTGTCTCTTTGCCCTTTCACTATCCTCATTCTGTAGTGTGTTTAGACAGTGTGCAGTCCCGGAGGACAGGAAGAGCCAGGGTGGTTACCAGTGCTGAAGTCTGCAAACCGTCCATGATGGTAGTTCATCATGCCAGAGGAAGAGGCGAAGGGAGGGGGGGAGGTGTAGGAGGGAGGGAGGGAGGAGATAAGGAGGAGGTGAAGAAGGGAGGGAGGATGTAAAGGAGGAGGGGAGGAAGGGAGGGAGGGAAGCCTCGCTGCTGATGCTAACCAATGTGTGTGTGTGTGGGGCAGGGTGGAGGGATGGGTGGCGGATTGGTGTGTGTGTGTGTGTGTGTGTGTGTGTGTGTGTGTGTGTGTTGGGGGGAGGCGGGGGGGGCTCGCACTGATGAGAGGTCAAGCCGAGTGTCCTTGCCTGCCTATCACACGTACACCACAGGGACTAGCCAAACACACACACACATACTTCCCACTTCCCCACATACACACCCGCAGTACCGCCACACTCCACCAAGGGGAGCTCTGATCCTGCGATCCTTCGCTAGGCACACTGCATCTCCCTTTTTCCCTCTATAACTTCCCCTCCCCTCCTCCCCCCCTCCCTCCTTTCTCCCCTCTCTCCCTTGGTGGAGAGTCCCTATCACCTCACCTAATTCTGTCTGCTTCATTTTATCCAGTACAAAGCTGACAAATTCATAGGTTTTGTGGAGAGAGACGGTGAATGGAAAACACACACATACACACATAGCAAGGGACAGAAAGAGAGAGATAGAGAGAGAGTCAGAGGGAGCTTTTACTTATTTCGGAGCTTACTGTTGCGGCAGTAGATATGCACGATGTTGCAAGAGCCATTAAGCGCAATAGACAGAAATTGGACGAGACTTTCTAGACCGCCGGCGCCGTGCGATAGCCTCGGCTAGAATGTAACGCCGTGTCTTGTAGACCGGGGGGGGGGGGGCGGGGGGGGAATTTTCGATGGCAGCTCTGACGGGACGAGGAGAAGAGCGTAGTATTATCGCGTTTACCTTTGCATTTTAGGCATTAGCGGATGCACTTGTCTGAACTCAAAGTGAGGTAGGAGGGGGGTAAAGGACATCTGTGAAGTGTTCCGTTTACATGCAAAGGGTTCCTCCACCTGCAAGATCTTCACATCTGTACATACAGTACAGTATCACCTCCATGTGTAAAGTGAGGTGAATATATCCGGAAGGTGTATAAGTCTCTCAACACGTCTCCGTGCCTCGACACATTAATAACTGTGGAATTGCATAGTTTTGCACACCCCGTACATATGCTCTCATTCCTCCCATTGTTATATATATCGCATATATATGATGATACTTTTAGAATTCTTCACCATTTTCATAATGCACAAAGATCACATTGTCTTTAAGTTGCTATGCGGATACTACTTGCTGCTATTTTGCACATCCTAATGCTCAAATCCAGATTTTTTCATACATTTCTACTTAATATGTACAAGTTTTAGAGTTTTTGGTTGCATATGTGTATATAACTGGAATGTGCTCTATTCTTATGTGTATATTTTTCTGTATCCTGGTACTATTTGCTGCTGCAGTGGCTCAATGTAACCACAAGGATCAATAAAGTTCCATCTAATCTAATCTAATCTGTTGGTTATTGTGGGAACCTGTAACTTCCCCAGTTCTCTCTTAGCACGTGTTTGACCACATGGCTGCAAATTCTCCAATGCATCGGAGCGAGCACACGTGTGTTTTGCGCACACGTATCATGCAAACGCGACCCATGAAACATCAAACCGCTTCTTCCAGTCATTGATCAGCCGGGTATCAGCCAGAGTGTAAACACAGGGTCAGAGGTGTGTGTGTGTGCGTATGTGTGTGTGTGTGTGTGAGAGAGCCGGGTCAATGTCATCAATATCCCTCTCTATGTGTCTCTCAGTGGGACTGTCCAGTGTAAACCTAGAGAGCTCTTTAACACTTAGGCCGCCTGGTATGTCAATTAGGAGGATCCGCCGGGGATTGAAGCTGTTACGCGGGTTAATGGAGATCGCCTGGACAGTGTGATGTGGGTGGTTAGGACCGGCTGAGAGGCACTGGAAGAATACTGTACATGCATCTGATATCTGTTTAGACGTGTGAGGTTTTCATCCGACAATATTTATAGCGGCATTATTGATTTTTAGGCGTTCAGATGGGTTTCTGAAACAGAGCAATTTGCACTGCAAAAATGCCTGTTTTACCAAGTCTTTAAATCATATTAGTCTTAAAACAAGAGAGAAAAAATCTAGTGAATTCCAATGCAAATCAACTTGCTTCAAGAATGTTCAAGAATAAAGTGACCATGCAGTTATGACATATTGCAAGAGCACTTCAAGAAACAATTTGTGGAATTATTATTAAAGACAGGTGTCAATTATGATAGAACGATAGAAAGGTAGACAGATCGATAGAACAATAGAATGATAGAAAGACAGACAGAGAGATAGACAGACAGATAGATAGATAGATAGATAGATAGATAGATAGATAGATAGACAGACGGTTACTGACAATGAAATTCTAATTTACGTCATGTTGAATCTGCTCACAACTGTGTCTCAGTCTAATGTGTGTGTGTGTGTGTGTCATTTGCCCAATGGTCATTATGGTGCAGTTGGTGGTAGGTGGGTTGCCTCATGCTGTAAAAGTCATGTTGGCTTCCTAAACTCATTAAGCTAGTCTCACTCTGCTGATCACACACAGCCCTACAGCAGAACATTTTTGACCCCGACCGTGTGTGTGTGTGTGTGTGTGTCTGACTCGGTGCGTCTGGATGTGTCTGTGTGTGTGTGTGTGTGTGTGTGTGGGTGATCGTTTGCCCTTATCCTAAAGGCAAGTACGGCATATGGTCATAAAATAGCAGCTCACGAAATCCTGGCCTATTTCCAAATGTCTAAGTTATCACACTGAAACACATAACAATATTACTGCTATGTGACAGAAATTGCGGAGTCTGGTCGGCATGGAAATCTCTCCCTATAATTTTCCAGCACTTACCCTACATCGAGAATCACTTCTTCGGTCATTAAAAGTACAGGAGTTTGATGCTATCCGTCGTTTTATTCAACACTGAATGGGTGTTTTTTGCAGCCGCACACAAAGGAGTTGGTGTACTTTCTTTGTGTTAATGCATTCACATCAGGCCTTTTTGCATCCCGGGCCACTTACGATGCCTATTATTAGGGCTGACAAGCCATTCATTCCAATTACAATTACCAAAACACTGGGAAGAAGTAAGCAAGGCAATTGTAAGTGAAATTGATTGCATCTCACTGCCGCTATCTCTGACTGCCAATTGATGACCTGGTGTATCGAGCCTCTGCTGTTGGTGCTATTCAATTCGTCTTGGGCTGTGTGTGTGTGTGTGTGCGGGTGTGGGTGTGTGTGTGTGTATGTGGAATTCAAGTAGATAAAACATGCTGGCATGCACATCCACGCGCAAATTCACACACGCAAGCGTCCAAGTTGCTCTTTTGTTTCTCATTACCTACTATTAAAGGTTTGTAAAGATGTGTTGGGTAATTTGTTCAGAAAGGGTATAAGTGCATTGTCGCCTTTGATAAATTAGGGCGCATTCCATTTGTGTAGCTAAGTACATTATGTGCATACATACTGAGCAGGGCACTGTCTCCCCTTGTTCATTAATAACAGCCGAAAACAGTGTTCTCCGACACGGCACCTATGCATATACAGTGGTTTTCTGTCGGAAGGAGAATGATGTATGATGTACGGCAATTACATTTTAGCTATGATTGGGATGTTTGACCTTTGGACTGTGATGACCCATGAATGACCCCTGAATATGAAGGTGACATGGATCTTCGGTTGTTTTGGGAAAAAATAAACACAACAGAAGGAAAAAAAAACCATCTGTACTGGTCTTCTGTTCATCTCCAACCTGAAACCAGAGAAACTGTTAAGATAAGTTGGGTGGCAAGCAACAGGAGAGGAGGGAGGGAAGGCGAGACAGGAGGCTCCTCCTTGACGCTCAGAGGGAAGCGGAGAGATAAAGACAGAGGCAGCGAAAGAGTTAAACAACGCAGCAGAGGTCGGGGCGGGGTGGCAGACGAGAGGGCCCCCGTTCATTTCGCCGTGCTGTGTTTACCTGGCGCAGGTTGCGGGTGACGCGCACGTCATGCCAGGCGTTGTCGTTGAACTTGCCGTTGACGGGCTCCACCAGGGCCTCGAAGGCCCCCGAGCCCAGGTTGATGACCAGCCAGACGGCGCCGCTCTTCAGGGAGAGGTTGACGTAGTCGGCCGACTTGCCGGTGTGCAGCATGAGGCCGTTGCGCTGCAGCGTGCGGAAGGAGAGCGTGATCTCGTCGGTGCTGCTCTGGATGGGCGTCAGCGACAGGTCGTAGCAGAAGAACTCGTTGCCCTTGAAGGTGGCCACTGACTCTTCCTTACCTGGAGACGAGAGGAGAGGGGGAGGGAGGGGAGAGAGGGAAGGTGAGTTGAAGGAGGTACTGCGTGAAAGTAGGAATACATCAATATAATGATTTGGGGATTCATCGGGCCAAAATTGGCCTTTCAGATGTCTTGACTAAGTTGTCCACCTCCCAATATGATGAATACAATGCAGTTTGATTACAGATTTACTATATAAATGATCAATAACTACACTGGTTCCTTATGGGAAGCCATTAATGTAAACTGATTCTGGTGTAACGTTTTTGATCAGACTTCACATACATATGAATGGATATGTAAAATTATTTGTATCATCCTGGGTTTCAATGGAGAGTTTTAGTGTCACATGATCTAAATGGTGTTTCACAGGTTTTTCCACCCTGACAAGAATAAAATTCTAGGGGAAACAGTAAAAACTAATTTGGCACGAAAATGGCCAACTTTAAAGATACTGAATATCGATTGAATATCTGCATTGGTATTAGTCAAAGCCCCCACTAAACCAGTATGGACCTTCAAAACGTCATATTGGTCGAAGCCTATATGAAAGATGGACTAACATCACTTAATCTGTAATGCATTTGTTCTATGCA
The DNA here is from genome assembly GCF_046629955.1 of Centroberyx affinis. NCBI lineage: Eukaryota > Metazoa > Chordata > Actinopteri > Beryciformes > Berycidae > Centroberyx > Centroberyx affinis. The sequence continues at coordinate 46,590 of NW_027279904.1, forward strand.
AACATCTTGTGGGTCAAATGTATTGAGATGAAACCGATTAGACGTGGTTATTGATTGCAGTAATACAACATCAATTTTGGTTGCAACTCTAATTCAGTAATAAAATGTTTTCATCAGGAAAACTTCACGGGGCGAAACAACATTTGTTTTAGTTTACGGATGCATTATCAACGCATAAGTAGAATTAATCCAACACATGCGACACCATCGTAATGCAACAGGATGATGCAGCGATAACAGATTCTTTCTTTTGAAATAAATGGACTTCCATCAGAGCAAAGCAAACAAAAAAAAAAAAAAGGGAATGAATCAGAGAGAAGGCGAGTGAAAGAGAGGGACAAAGAGAAAGTGGGAGAGAATATAAAGCGAGACCAAGGAGGCCAAGACCAGACAGACAGAGGCGAGATGGATTAGAGGAACAATTCAGAGAAAAAGAGAAATGGGGGGAAAAAAAGAAGACGTGTTGACATCTTTGCTAATGCCTGTCAGTCTATCTGTCTGCCGCACATGCCTTCCTTCCGCCGCAGTGAGCTTCGTTCACACACTACCAGTCAAAACAGCCGGTTTTGCACAATGGACACATGTCAAACACCGGCCTAACAGCAGGGGAGGACACTGGTTCCGCCTGTCAGGAATTGAACAGATCTCCGCAGCTGTCACAACAGCAAACACGGCTGCAGCAACACACACACACACACACACAGCGGTAACACCGCAACCACACGAGTCACAGTGTGCACACTGAAGCTGCTATGAACACCTGTAAGTAAAAGCTGTTAATCCATACTGTTTCCCCATATCCCCACCCATACAGTCTACTTAACGTGTTGAAATTGTCAGCAGCATGTTTATATAACCCCAGAATAGTTAATATTCTATTTTATTGCTTTATTGTTTGATCGTTTTTATTGTTTCTGCTGTTTTATTGCTTATTTTATATTCTATCTTGTGCTAATAATTGTTTTTTTTCCTGCTGAATCCTATTACTTTTGCTGCGGCAACAACCTCATTCCCCCCCAGAGATCAATAAAGTTTCATCTTATCTTATATATATATAATAACAAGAATGGGTACAAATTCCTTGACAGGTGTTACAAATCAACTGCTTCCCAAGGCAAAACGTGACCTTCGGCAAAAGCGTCGAGGATCCGAACAACGGCGCCCATAATGGCAACATCTCTCTCAACTCTCTGAAATCACTCCACCCCAGGCGGTGGTGTTATGAATCGACCGGTTTCCCCGACGCGAGCCGTGATCTGAAGTGACACTCCGCTTCCGGTGTTCGTTTGCCCCCGCCGGTTCCCCCGGGGGAGGCCGGTCGGAGGAATCTGCCTCAGGTAATGAGGTTTAGGCCTGACACGGGAGGGGAGAGAGGGACTAAACCTGCCAGGACGAGCCTGTATGGGCCGGATCATCAAATCTAGTTTACCCCGCAGTTCCATTACAGCAAAATCACTCCAATACCTCGGTGCATTTCCCCGGGGAGAGTGGCGATGGCCGGTCAGAGGGGCGGTCCGTCGGCAGACAGATTGAAAGCCGAATCTCATGAGCAAGCGAGTTAGCCACAGGAGCAATCTCAGGTGAGAGGAGAGGAGCGGTGATGGATAACAGCATGTCCATTTCATATCTGTGCGTGCAATAGTGACATACGACCATGAACTAGTTGTATGTGGAGTATGACTGCAAAGAGATGATGCGTGCTGTGTTACTACAACAAAAGAAGGAAAGGCAGGAAAAGTAGATTTTTCTGTAAACAGACATTTTTATCAATAGCCACTTGCAGAGTAATGGCTGCATGTGTAGTATGTGAAATGAAAGAAGCTACAGTATTTCAAAGTGAGAGGCGAAGTGAAAAGCATTGTATTGAGTGACATAACTGCTATACTGCTGGCGCATTAAAGGGATGAAACAGCTCACTTTGAAACAAAGACATCTCAGTCTCGTAATATGAGTGTGCGCACTCGGATGAAAGAAAACAGTATTTTATGTTGGGGGGGCGGGGGGACAAAAAAGTGAGGGATGAATAGCATCCCCAGATAGAGAGACAACTACTTAAAAGAGCATTTTGGCTGAAATCGAAATTTAGAACAATCTCAACTGGAGCGTGAATCGTCATCGAGAAAAGGCATCAAGGGAGAGATGGAAAGAGAGAAACATAGGGGGAAAAAAGACGGAAAGAGGAAAAAAAACCAAATCCCTCGAGAGCAGCCTCCTGGCGGTGTCTGTGTTGCTGATGTAGGAAGAACAAAAGCGTGGCAAATGGACCACAGCAACCATTTTCAATTATGTATTAAGTTGGACCCCCTCCCACAATATGGGCTGTTAACGGTAAGCAACAAACAGCTTGTGATTGCCTCTATGAGCTCGGCGTCAGGCGAGATTGAGCCGCACGCAACGGAGAGGCGCGAGCCGCAAAACGAAAAACTTTCCTTTTGTTTATGCCTTTTTAATGAACAGAAGGCTGAGAGGAGGAGATAAAGCTGGAGAGGATCAGGGAAGCGACAGGGAAGGACGAGGGGGACGCTTTTCGCTGTCGCACCGCCGTGCCGTGCAGATGACAGTCAGTCTGGTTATGTCGCCAAGCTATGTCCATTAATAAATTGTCTAGAAATTAAACAACGTATGAACTATGTCTAATTAGACATTAACAAAAAAAAAAACCGATTACACAGTAACGTGGCTAATAATTATACAACAATATATTTGTGTTCATATGTATTTACATGGTACCGGACCTGTAAAGTGAAGCGGTTCTATTTTCTACAATTCAATAGTAATTCCCTTTCCTCCACTCTTAAATCTGTTTGCTCCAGTAAGTCGGTGATCCTCCTCCACACTGCAGAGCATTGGAAAAGCCTCCCCCCTCCTCCCAATTCCCCAGGAGAGCGGAGGAGATCACTTCAGCCCCCGCGTTCAAAAGGAAAGCTAATATAAAGAAGTACTCTCTTTTCTTTCTCCGAGACCACTTCAGCTCCTATGAAGACGCACTCGTCCCTATACATCTGTTTCTTTCTCCCGCATCTCCATCTTCATCCTCTCCCTCCCTGTCGGTAGCGCCATCACGATTACACGCGCGCACGCGCCGTCGCACGTGCACACGCGCGCTTACAGGATACACTTTTCACCCAGATCAAATCTCTTTACATAAAGCCCCGAGAGCTTAGGCAGCGGTCGAGTCTGCAGCTAGAGGTAAGAGAAGACACACAGACAGAGAGTGGAGTGCTGTCAAGGTCTCAATTAACCTCGCAGAATGTCCTGACTACATCACGGAAATGACTCATTTGAAATTTAGTCAATAATCCAAGTTTAGTTAATGGCTTCTTTATTAATTATATTTTGAGTTCTTACGGTGTTTTGATTTCATTTCTTTGGGAGGACAGACAGTTCGCGCTGGGTATTTTTAGGGGGCTGAAATGGTACACCCAGGGTCCAGGCAGGGCAATCTATCCAACAATAGCTTCTTGAATAAGCAGGCATAATGAGGCAAGCCGGCGCTTATCATTTGCCCACGTGTAATCCCCCAGGCTTCACTGGGCTTTCATGGTGCTCGCACTTCAGGCTTCCTTATCCTACGCATCGGATGAGGAGGTTAGATAGCCGGGAAAAGTTAACGATGCAGCTGGTGTGCGAAAGGTTGCGAGGTAAATAAAGACGGAATGATTCCGGCGCTATAAAAATAGTATTCTAGCATTGCTTTTGCTGGGGTGCAGCAGGGAATTCTACTGGTTAGAGAGACCGTCCTTCAATCGGAAGACCTGGGTTCATGCCCCGATGTTGGCAAGCATCCACCTTGCCGAAGTGTCTTTGAGTAAAAGACAAAAGCCCTACCAGCTCTAGGGGTGCAGCTCTGTAGTTGACCTCGGCTGTGGAGGGGGCAAGCAAAAAGAGAAGTAACGCATTATGAACCGTCCTGGACCAAGTCTCGGCTGTTCTTACCCATCCTATTTTTGAGGCGTTCCCAATCCACCTCAGCTCAGACGGCGCTCTGAACCATTCCCTTTTCCTTTCTCCCTTCTGCCTCTATTTCACCAGCTCATACCTTCCTTTCCACCCTTCACACAAAATGGATTCAATAACCTCAACCTCCATTCCCACCTCTGTCACCATCACGCCACCAACAATAGCTAAGGAGTGCGCTGCAGTCAATGTGTCAAGAAGCAGCTCGCCCTCTGCGACCCCGGGCCTCTATTGTCCTTGCAGGGGCGGTTCGCCTCTCCTCTCTGAGCTACACAGTGATAGCATGCGGAGGAGGAGGAGGGGGAGGGGGAGGAGGAGGAGGATGGAATTCCAACCCATATGGAATCAATGCCATTGACCGGGACCATCACACACATGCACACGGACCCACAAACACACACACACACACACACACACACAGTACCCATACAGAAAGTCCTAACACGTTAACTCACTCACTTGCACACATACACAACCCTAACCCAAGCACAAACCCACGCATCCACACACACACACACACAATTGTATTACTATACTTGAGGACCATAATTTACTACATTCATTCCCTAACTCCTAACCTTACCTTTAAAGAGGTGATAAGTACGATTTTTACTGCTCCATCACACACAATCATAATATATCTGCAGGGGGTTGATAGGGTTTTTGATCAATACCAATGACTCAACGATTACTTGGCCAGGTGCTGAGATTTCTGGCTTTCAAAACTCACTTTCCAGCCCGTACTCTGTTTTGGAACAAAAACTCCCCACCCACTGCAGTTTCAAGACATTTGTTCATAAGCCAAAAAATCAAATGACAAAGCAGTATTTCTGTTGCAGTATTTTGCATTGTGATATATTACCTCTTCACTCTGCTCTAATTAGCTAGCTTACTTGTCTCTGTTGTGAAGTTATTGTTTGTGTCAATTTACAGGCTGCCGTCAGGAGGGGTTGGAGACTATGCCACAGATATTAACCCTTACCCTAACCTAAACCTATCCTAATTCTAAAACCTTCTTAAACCTAAGGTTAAGTCTGAATCCTAAAATAGCCCCTAAAAGAAATGAGGACCATCAAAAATGTCCTCAGTTTGGAGGATTTTTCTCATCGTTTTATCCTTGTGAGGACATGGTCCTCATAAGTACAAAAGTACAAAAACACACATACAAACGTACATACACAATCATGAGGAGCATGATTAGCCTGATGGTACTGAGTGTAACATGTAACATGCAATGATGAAATACTAGAAGTCATGGGGGCCTCATGTGGAAGACCTCTGCTCCATCAGAGAATGTAAACCAAGCCGCTCAGGGCGGCGTGACGCATGTCCACTCAGCAGTGTGCTGTTACACTCCAAAGGACATCAGCCTAGGGCTTGGGGAAGTAAAGGATGATGCTATCTAGCTTGCCTGCAACAGCAATACCATGAATTATGATCTACGGATATTCATAACCGGTGTCCCTACTGCGGAACAATACGGTATCATAAAAGGTGATAGAATGTCACTAGACCATTGCAATTGGTGTTTGTCAATGTTGCCCAAAAGTGCCATTTTTAGGGTGGTCCAAGCTGGATATTAAAGTAATAAAAGTGCAGCGTAGCATGTGTTATTAAATTGGATTGAGCTTAGCCTAAGAGAGAGAGTGAGAGAGAGAGAGAGAGGAGGGGGGGGGGACTGTTTAATAAGATGAGCTGCATGAATAGCTCCATCCAAACTTGTGTGGTGCATTACTCAACGCATAATGAACCTTAACATACTGCTTTTTGGCCGATTGGATTACATATTGGGGGTAATTAGGTAGTTTTAGGGGAATTGGAAGAGAGAGAATGGGATGAGACAAGTACGCGTGTGTGTGAGTAAAAACATCTAAAATCTAGATGAACGCAAACGCTGGCAAATCCACTCTTCACATCACACCGCCTCACTATTTCTACACACACACACACACACGTACAAACACACCCGCACGTGCCCACACAGCACACACAGTCACCCTCTATTACCTTCCCACTAGTGCCGTCCGCCCCACAGAGGGCGTATCCGACAGCTTTCGGAAAACAACAAGTCAACTGCAAGACGAGAGAGCAATGGGAAATGTATGGGCCGTATGAAAGCTTTGATGCCGCTTCATGAATCAAATGGGCCTGCTGGGCCTAGAGACAGCGGCCAGTGTCCTGCGTTAGCCCTCAGGCACAGGCAAAGGCCCGTGGACTGCTGGGAAGAGCGTTTGTTTGCTTATTCAGCTCTTGGGCAGTGATAAAGAACTCTTACACGCACACATGCATAACCATCTCCCTCTTACATCCGCAGCTGTTTGCATGAAGCGTGCAGCAAAGTGAAAACTTGGAGGGAGAGAAAACTAGTGTGTGTGTGAGAGAGAGAGAGAGAGAGAGAGAGAGAGAGAATTCCCTAGGGAAAGCCGAGGCAATAGGGAGACAGAGCGAGAGAAGACGAGGCAATGCAGATTTTGAAAAGACTGAAGAAGAGGAGGGAGTTTGGGGTGTCAGAAGGTGGGCGGGTGCAGGGGGGGGGGGGGTAGAAAAACTGCTGAGACGCGATGATTGATAGATTGTTCAGATCTTTGAGCCCCCTCGCCGCTTTGTGTTTCACTCCGCATGGATTTTCCCTTCTCTGTCTGCCACACATATAAATCTGAACTGTCAGCTGTCCTTAACAAAAACATATGTGGTATTCTAAGCTCAGGCGAAAAAGCCAATGAATTATCCTCTGTGGCACAGACAGAGGAAGCCTCCGAAAACCTGCCACTGACCGGCACTGTGCGCCACAGGACAGTGACAGTGTCTCGGGAGGAGAACCATGATCCCCGAAAATAGCAATGTCTTGGCACCAGAAAGGGATGCATGGTGAATAATTACCACCATAAAACAGTATACAGCAAGGATTGGTCTTGACATCAGGGCGGTAGTACTTGAGTCTGGTCTAGGACTTAAGTCCAGTCTTGAGACCACCCATTATTGGATGTTGACTCGACTTTCCGATCTAAAAATTTTCTTAGATACATTTTTTTAAGCTCCTTAAGCATTTGGAAAGACTCTTGGTCTTTCCAAACACTTTTGTCTTGAGTAGGACTCTATTTGCTCTGGTCTTGGTCTTGACTTGGTCTCGTTCCCTTTGCATTTAGTCTTGGAATTGACTTGGTCTCGACCCCTTTGGATTTAGTCTTGGAATTGACTTGGACTCAACTAAGGTGGTCTTGACTACAGCCCTGCTAAACATGCAAACAAAAGTGCATTAAAAAAACATGTTGCTAATTATCTGAGACATAAAATCACGATCCCGGCACATTCGCTGAAGGTGAACTTTGGCCCTTAGACTCATAGCCGTATCGAATAAGATGTATCTACAGCAATTCTCCATTAGAAGAGATTCTCTATTATTCTCCCCTGCCTAGCCTGTGGCGCTATCTAGTTAGTTGCATTGGTAATTTGTGGATTAACTTATGGGTCCCTGCCTCTATAGTATCTGGTGGGCCGCTGACAAAAGGCTGAGATAGAGGAACATTGTTCCCGCTGCCGATCTTCTCACTCTCCTTTTTCTCCGCAGCTGGTGATTGCTGTACATATCGATCCACGGTCTGATTGCGCTCTTGTAATGAAGGAGCTATAATTTGCTGTCTGCCCAGGTCATTTGCTGGAGGCCAATGTTCTTTGTTGCACTGACCATTTCTCTCCCACTTTGGAGATGCTTGTTGAGCCCATAGTGAATGTGAGCTAACATGCCATAGACAGCGATTCTTTTGTTCCGAGGGATGCTGCCAAAAGGGCCAGAGTGTCAATATCGAATGAGCTCTCCACAGTGAGGGATTGTTGCATGACAGCTCCTCTGTACTTGGTTCGATTGCTTCTGGGGAGGGAGAGTCATTTCAGCTCTCTCCTCCTTTGCCTTTTCTTCCTCTTGAGCCTTGTGTAATCGTACAATATTCATACCCAAGACTGAGCGAGCCAGGATTCGGGAGGATGGAGCCTCACGCTTTCTGGAGATAATACAGATGGATAGATGGAAGAGCCAGAGGACTGAAAGACAGCGTCCTGGCAGTATGAGGTGGATTGCAGAGCGGCGGGGAATATTTTTGAAAAGTTACAGAGAAGATAGGTCAGAGTCTGGTTCAAGATTAATGACACCTAAAAGAATTTAAATGATTCAAGAATGTTATCTCTGGCTAGAAAACATTTCGAGTGTTTTCTTTGTGTAGCTTTTACTGTGCAATGCATACATCCGCCATTTTCTTAACCTACTTGACTTTATTGGTAAAATTTATGTCTACAAGGTGTCCATAAACTTTACCCGTGACTAAGTGTGCTGGCGGAGACACTTGATTAGATTCATTTGGCTCCTCCACCTTTAAATGTAGCTGCGGGTCACATTTTAAGAGTGCATGGTTCGTTTTAATTTAAAATCCCTTATGCTGTTGCTTTGATTGACAGTATTTGAAGGTCGCTGGAGGAGCATGCAGGTGGTAAAGAGAAAAAAAAAAAAAAGTAAATCTTTCTCGTGGAGCTGGTGAGAACAGAATCAAACGTGATTTGCATACTAAAAGCGCGCTTCATTTGTAGTCCGGTACTGTAACTTAGGTCATATTACACTGACATTACACTTAAAGCAAGGTGTATCTGGAGCTTGGCCATGTCAGCATTATGTAATAAGGGGGAAGATGGGGCTTCGGTTTGACCTTTCCAGAGAACATCCTCTGTCTGTTCTAATGGCTGTTGATCACTCCTTCCACACCATAATAAGGCATCCTACACCCAAACCCACTCACTCTCGTCTCCAGCAGTTTTCAGCAGGCATTTTAATGAGATAGTTTTGCCTGTCCCGTTTTCTAGGTCCGCACTCTTGTTCTTGGAGGTAATTTGAGGTGGTAAAGGATTAATGAGATATACTTAATAGGGGGAAAAAGAGTTGCCTTTAATTGCCTGTCGCCTAGGAAACAATCCATTTTGTAACCGTGGCGACAGAAACCGCCGCGGCAGCCTCATGACTCCTCGCCACCTCTCTCTCTCTCTCTCTCTCTCTCTCTCTCTCGCTCGCTGTTTTTTCACCTCTTTCTTCCTCTTTACCTCTGTTCCTTTTTTTTCCCTCAGCCATTTCTTCTCCACCCCAGCGTGGGCGCCTGGCAGGTGACTATTATCACAGTGGTAGGCTGTTCGGTCTCTGGGCTCGACCGGGACACAAAGAACATGTCAGGTAAACTGACACTAACGATAGGCTCATGTGCTCCTGAATGGCGGACTCCTTAGCCAACAGGGAGCTGACTGCAGGACGGGCAGAGTACATAATAGGCCCTATTAACTTGAGCTAGAACATGTCCTTCACTTGAACAACGTGAGCCAAGTTGCACTTACCCGCACGTCTTTCATGTCATATCACATCAGAGAGTACCACTGTTGAACAACAAGAGATTGGATTTATTTCCTGGATACCTTCTCCCTTGTATGCGGGGGGGTAGAGGAGGTAGAGGAAGGCGAACCCACCTAAAATAAGTTTACTCACCTTTTTAGGCTGACATAAGTCTTAATGACCTAAATTCTTAAGATACATCATAGTAAGTACCATCAAACTGATTTAAGTGATATGAGGATAGGGTCATCTAATGAAAAAAAAACAGCACAAATTTTTGCTTTTCTGAGAGTGTAAGTGATTTTTGTTTGGTGGTTGCTTGCCTTTGCCGACTGGAGATCAAAGTTTACAACATCAGAGAGAACCATTGAACCAAACAAGAAACTGGACTTATTTCCTAGATTACCTTGCTGGTGTATATAATCATCTTGATCTCTCATTTCACATAGATAGCTGGCTAAAATGATCAAGCTAAGGCCCACGACTTGTAGCTCAGCAACATGAAAATAATCACATGAAAAACCAAGCTATGGATTGATTTTCTGTCCTATGGCCCCATTGAGCATTGATTGGGTTTGGTTCATTAACTCTATATTGAAGAAAAAAACAGCCACCACAAACACAATACCTTTGTAAATATATAGGATGTAATAATAGCACTACTACTACAAAAAACCGCACAGTCTGCCAGCATAACATGGAAGCAGTGTCAATGAGTCTATTTGCTTTCATATAATCACTGTGCGAGTACAAAACTGGACTCACTGCCTAAAGAGATACATACATCAAATTTAATGAAATGCACTCTCTTGCACAGTTTATCACAAATTACTGCCAATAAAGCCGAGGGAAAAGGAAGAACAATGTGGTGTTTATTTGGAAGGGTGCCTGATGTTGTTTTATGTGGGTAGTTTTAATTGTATGGAAACCTTGGCAAATTGCCTGAAGAATTATCCAATGGAAACTGTTTTACTTAATATGTTAATGTCATTGCAAGGAGCGGGGAGGGGTGTTTGTGTAGCGTAGATGGATGTGTGTGCGTGTGTGTGTGAATGTTACAGTGAAGTCGAGCCCCCAGCACTGAGTTGGCCTCCTCTTTGACAAAAAATCAACCTCCCAAACCAATAAGGGAAGACTGATTTCTCAAGGGGGGATGCTGATTAAGACAAGGGACATTGATGCGTACATGACAAGACCTGGCACTTCTTCTCATTCTCTTTCCCTCCAGTGACCCTTTTGACACTTATCAGCAACGGCCGCCAGCAAAGAAGATGGCAAACCACACAGAGGTCGCAGAGGGGAAGATTGATCGACTGCTCGGGAACATGGAAAACACTCAAAGTTGGAGTCAAACTTCAGTAAAAGTCGATGTCGAGAGCGAGGCGATATGTAATCCGGCATGTTGAACTGCTAATAAGGCATTCAGTCAGCTGAGGAAGTGTTTTAATGAGCGAAACTTGTTGCTGAGGGCGTTGACCTCTTGAACCCGGTATCGAGAAAGTGTGTAACTGCCCACAGAGGAGCCGGAAAACATGGCTGCTCGCAGACAAGAAGAGAGTTTGCTATGCCGCTAAGAAAGGAGGATTTGGCATTGTGTATCTGACAAGTTTTAAACTATTAAACAAATAAGGGTGACATGTCAAAACGGCGTCGTAACAAATGCCACCGGCGTCTGGCAAGCCTTCCGACAAGGGAGTTGCTTTTTCCAACAACTTGTACCTCTCTGTGACTCAAGTGGAATCCTAATGAAGCCCACAAGATGTGAAAAGTGAAAAGAAAAAAAATGTTGGAATGGGTGAGGGTGTGGGTGGAAAAAAGAAATACAATAACATGCAGACAGATAAGCCAAACTTGTGGAATACTCTTTTTTTCCCCTCTCATACCTGATCAATATTTCCACTGACATTTGAAGGTGAATGTAAAATTACCAACTCTGAGGGTGCGCGGACAGGACAACAAGCGGGACGAGGGAGCTCAGACGCCGTTTAATCCGCTGATGTATCGGAAAGCCTTTAGCTAAATGCTAACCTTTCCCTCTGGAGGGCTTGTCAATGATGAACGCAGTGCGATGAATCAGCCAGTACGGCGTACAATGAGAGAGAAACTGTGAGCTGGAGAGATAACAGTTGCCTAAGAATAGTTTGTAAAATGGGGGTGCGGAGAGTATTTCACTTTTCACTTCTGTCGGGTCGAAACCGTACTAGGGGAAGTACATTTTTCACGAACAGGTTTTAAGAGGTTTCAAGAGCCCAGGGGTCATGAAAAGTGCACAATGCATAAAGGATCATGTACAATTTCAATTGAACTATGATAGACACCAAAATTACAGTTATGTAATTTTAACAGCAGCGATTTGGTTTGCAGACCTCAATTCATTCCTAGTCCTATTCTAAGTATCAGTTTCAGTAATCCATACAGTTAGATAAAGACTACCAGACTAACAGTGGTGGAAAGTAACTAAGTACATTTACTCAAGTACTGTACTTAAGTACAATTTTGAGGTACTTGTACTTTATTGAGTATTTCCATTTTATGCTACTTTGTACTTTGTACTTTACTTTATATTCCACTACATTTTAGAGGGAAATATTGTACTTTTTACTCCATTACATTTATTTCACAGCTATAGTTACTAATTACTTTTCAGATCAATATTTTAGATTTAAAACATTTGAACATCTTTATAAAATAACTATAAAATAGCATTGTTATAGATTAGACTACCCAAAAGTATAGCTAAATTGTTAAGATTAGCTTCACGTTGACAACTTTAAAATGCTGCTTACATGTACATGTATGTCAATAAATCAGTATTAATATTCCAATAATTTATGAAAAATATAACTTTCTAAATGGGGACAGTTTGCATAATGAGTATGTTTACTTTGATACTCTGAGTACATTTTGCTGCCAATACTTATGTACTTTTACTTAAGTAAGATTTTGAATGCAGGACTTTTACTTGTAATGGAGTATCTTTACATTGTTGTATTGCTACTTTTACTTAAATAAAAGATCTCAGTACTTTTTCCACCACTGCAGACTAATAAACATCTCAAAAATGATGCTTGGAGAACGGTTGTATCCATTGTTAGGGTCGATGGGAAGCTCTGAAGTCATGTTACAGAGATTTTTTTCTGTTTATTTTTTTATTAATGCTACTTTTTACATTGTTTATTTTTCTTGGTTAAAACTTTGTAGCTGTGCAAGACCACTACATAAATGCAGTATGAGCCTCTCATACCGCCCACAAGCGGTCAGAACAGAGCGACCCATCAACCAAGTTGCTTGCAGTGTGTAAAAGCAGTGTGAGTGCTAAGCTGGGTTTTGCTGGAAAAAGAGCATAAATGATCAGTCAATTTTCCCTCAATAAAAGAAATAAGGTTTTTAAAGCAGTGGGGGGCCTGCCACTGTTGAATGACTATAGGTGAAGCACTAGATACTGTATGCCCACACTATACATATTCACTGTTGTGTGTCTCACGGATACAGGTAATGCATTGGGAATGCCGGGCGAGTTAATGGATTCAAATGGAATATTTAACCAGAAGTCATGTTTTCATTTGTACTTCTTCTAACGATTAATGTTTCTCGTGCAGCGTTGGTGATGCATAGACTGAAAGCACGCACACACACACACACACACACACACACTTGCCCGAGCGCATGCAGACGCGTAAACATACCCAACGCGCGCAGCTCTTCTTCATCAACAAATGAGTTGTGTTGTTAGTTGACGCTACAGTGGCTATTGACAGTGAACTAGCAGTACGGGTGATGGGCTGTTTGTCTAATAACCAAGGCTGCATTTCAATTTCACAACTCACTGAACAGCCTGCTTAGCCACACAAGACTGATATGACACCAGGCTTAGCAAGAGGCTCTGTGTGTGTGTGTGTGTGTGTGTGTGATGATGATGATGATGATGATGATGATGATGATGATGATGAGAAGGATGATGATGATGATGCTGGTAAAAAAGCCATACATTAACCTCCTGGTCTACAGTGATGGCATCCATCAGATGTTTGAGCCAACCTTGAAACAGGTGGAAGAAAGGGAGACTTTGTTGCAGAGCGGGATGGCGAGTGCCCACACACACACACACACGCACACACACGCACACGCACACGCACGCACGCACAGACAGAAATAAGCCAAAACACATCTACCCCCTACTTAGTCCCACGAGGGCCCCATTATATTAGTGGAGCTTGAAAGTGACTTTCCCTTTATACCTCTCCCTTTAGGCCTGGCCTATGTGATACACGCAGACAGCGCTCTATGTCTGGTCTAATTAAATACTCTAATTCACTGCCTCCCTCTCTTCCCTGCCTCTCCATCTCTTCCCGTCCGTCTTCCGCGCCTCCGTCAGTCTGTCTCTCGGTCTCCCGCAGACCGATTAGTCACTAGGAAACGACGTCTGCGAGCAAATAGACGTGGCGTCGCTGGGAATTTCGGCTCGAAAAAATACCCCGCCAGGTGTTTACGTTCACGCAGCCTACAGACGCCTGGAGACAAGGCGGCAGACAGACACTCCCGCATTTACAGTAAACACAAACAGAGACGCTCCCCTTGTCTTGCACGCTCTCTTCCGACAAACTAGTACTTTCCACGCCTCATATCCCTCTTCCTCTGCATCCATCTCTCTCTCTCTCTCTCTCTCTCTCTCTCTTTCCTCCCCAGTGGTCATCATTTGCCTTGGCTTTAAGGACACACGCATCCTCTGAAGGCAGCGAGTTAATTAGACATCGGGCCCTATCTATCCCACTCACTCACTCTCTCTCTTTCCCTCCCTCCCCCTCTCTCTCTGTCTGACTATCTGTAGGCTTAGACAAGTGCTGCTGCTTCAAGGAAACCACACACACACACACACACACACACACACACACACATACACATACACATACACACTCTCCCTCTATGCAGCAGTGTGGGCAGCCGCTGAGCTATAGTGCATGTGGGTGTTTTATTGTGCATGTGCAGTATAGTGCGTACGCGTCTCTCCAGGCCTGTGGGTAGGTGGAGAGGTCGTCGAGTTTGTTCCTAGGCTTACCGTCCCCAAATGGCGAGATTTCTTCTTCTTCTTCAGGTTTTTTACCGCATCGACAACTACGCCGTACGTTCCGCCGTTCCCCTTGATGCGACGGCAGCCTCATCGCAGCCTTCTTAAATGCGGGAGACGTGACTCCGCTGCGACTCCCGTGCGAATGTCACAACTCTTTACACTCCTCACGTCTGAAAGGTTCCTCTCCCCCCCCCACCCCCGGGCTTCGCCGGCTAACCTTGAATGGAGAACTAAAAGGATAAGGTACGTTCGACACCCCGGGGTGCGTCGTGACAGCTCGAGCCATTGTCTACGGTGACACGGCGGTCTATCGCTGTGCAACATGTGAACGTTTGTGTGAGATTTATGGGGGAAGCGGAGAGTGTTCACACGTACCGCTTCTGTCAGACTATCGCTGTATTTCTTACACTGGAATGAATGGGGAGCGGACGCTTTTTCATCCGCTGGCTTCTTTCTAGGTGGAGTGGAGCACTTTCAAAAGATCGGAGACGCTCAACTTTTTAGAGGAGCGCATATGACATGAAAAGAGGAGGTGGGGTTTCATGCTAAATTAGGCAGCTGATTGGCCCCTCTGGCTCCACGGCCAAAGCCAGAACAGGGAGTCTTCTCTGTCATTGGTCAAACAAAATAAACCCAAACCAAGTGGTACATGCAAGGGTGGAAGTAATGAATTATAATAACTCTTGTTACCGTTATTAAGCACCGTAATTGCATACATTTTTTGGAGTCTGTAATCTTACTTTTACTCAGGTATGTTATGTTTAAAGAAAGCGCCACTAACATACACCTAACATGTACATGCTTACTTTAATTAAACACTTGATTTCGTAAAAAATCCTTTGAATTCTGTCCTTTCGTCCTTTCGCATTACAACAGTAATGTATCCATCGTTGGTTTATGTAACCTATACTTGACAGTGGAAACAAAAACCCAAACCAGTGGCATAAGCAACATGATGCATGTATTTGTTGTTGGTTTATGTAACCAGCAATAAGTTGATTTGACCATCGAAACAAAATACTCAGTGTCATCACCAGCTGAATAAAGCATCTGTTATGGCAGTGATTCTCAACCTTTTTCATATCAAGGACCCCTAATTTAGTCCACATTGGAGCCACGGACCGCCATTTGATGAGTTTTTGTCTCTCTGACAATGTTTACTGTCAGATATGATTTTGTCCAGAATTCCATGACTATCTTGCACTGTAGATAGAGAGATAACAGTGAAACTATGAAAAAAAACAGTCATTCTTCTACATTCTCTAATTGTGTTAACTTCTTGTAAATGAAATAATGCTCAATTTTGACAGTTCATCAATTTGCTGGGGACCCCCTGGAACCCCCTAAAGACCCCCCTAAACCCCACGTTGAGTTATGGTACTTATCAGCACAAAATGCAACTGAGGCAGCGCTGAAAAGCTGAATAGTGTGAGCACACCCTGAGTACAGAGACCAAGGCTGGTAGTTTCTGCTAGCTTGGGCGCCTTGGCCTCCAAGCCTCCCACTCAGGCCAGTTAGCACGTTAGCATACCGCGGAGGAACTAGCGGGTGAGCAGCAGATGCTATTTTATCTCTCTGAGAGCGGGCCCGGCGGGGATTCATACTTAGCACGGCTACTCTCTGAAGAGTTGACAGGCAACAAAAAAACACAAGCAACAACCACGTGGGAGGATGGGGGGGGGGGCACAGCGGGATAGAGCCGGGTCGTTTTAGCCTATTAGCCTCAATGCTAACGTCAAGCTTAGCGCCCTGCTGCTCTCGCGTCTAGAACATGGAGCCAGGGGCAGGAGCTGAGTCTGCAGGGTGGAGAGCGGGGAATCTTGATAACTTTCATTGATTATGCAAATGCTAACACTGCGATTGTGCTTGTTTTATTCTTTTTTTTTCACATCAGAGAGTTAAGTTAAGCAGAGAAAGTAGTTCAATGCACCAAAAAAAAGGCCTTATAAGGCCTTTATACACCAGAGTCTAACCAATATTTCAAAATTTAAGTAGATAAATTTAAGAATCATACATCACAGCATGCTACATTCGTATTTTGCTACATTCACAATGTAGCAAAATACATTACATATAATTTGAAGCGTTTGTGAATAATGTATCCTGGGATTAGCAAATATAAAGTATGAGTACATTTTTCATGAATAACGCATCCTGGGATAAGCTCATATTTCAAAATACTGTATATTCTTGGATAACATATCCTGCAATTAGATGCATTTAAATGTATTCCATGGCATATATATTTTTTTTTTATCATGGTTGTTATAGTACTGCTATGTATCTATGTTTCTGTATGATTTGTGTGTGTGTGATTTACATATATGAATATACATAACATATATGTTGTGAAAATGCATGCAAATACATATATTGTTTTGCATGTGGGGTAGAATGCAATGTGAAATGTGGCTGGATGGATGGATAGATGAATGGTTGAATGACACAGTAGCATGTCAAGGCGCCGGGATGAAAAGAAACACAAGTGTGTAGCGCCCAAGGTGTGTGACACACACACGGAAGAGGAAAAAGCGAGGAAGGAGACGAGGCAGTGTTAGGTATTTGTAATGTTAGGTATTCACCAGAATGGGGGATGAGGGCACAAGCTTGACAGAGGGAGAGAGAGATGTTAACAGGGAGAGAGAGAGAGGGAGAGAGAATTTCTGGAGAATGAAAGCTCGAGTTCATATGGGAGTTGAGATGAGATCGAGTTGAGCGAGAGGCACTGAGTGTGTGTGTGTGTGTGTGTAAGAGAGAGATGTTAACCTTCCCTCTCACTCCCCCCCCATTCCCATCCAAAGTTCCCCCTACAACCAAACTCTCAGCATCAATATTACAGAAGAGACGTTTCCTCTGCTATCTCTCCTTCTCTCCTGTCCAACCCTATTCCTCTCACCTCCCGCCTCTCCCTTCATTCATATCGCATGAATATTTTAGTGCTGAGAATCCCTATCTCACGTTCTCTCTCTCTCTCTCTCTCGCTTGCACAGCGCAAAATGATCCAAAGGAGCACCGACACCAATAATTAAAGAGTTATTGAAATTAGCATTGACTGGCCATCTTGTTGCTGCCGAGTGCCAGCGAAGATTCCCTCTCTGCTTTGATCGCCTAACAGCTTTCTCTTTGTTCTATTAAACCCTGCTCTCGCGATTGACTCAGACACACACTCACACACACACACACACACACACACACACAGTCACTTGCTCACACACAACAAGGCGCTGCATTGAAGTAGCCCTGCGATCCAAAAAAATTAAATTACACTACCTAGAAAATTGAAAATGGTGCAGATTAGGGAACACATATGAACTATTAACTATGGGTTTTCCCTCAATAGTTTAATAATTTATCTCAATAATATGTGATACTAGCACTTTAAAAGCCCCATACTGAGAAAAGCACATTAAAAGCTCAAGTCATGTGCAACAACTTCCTTACTGACTGCTATAAGCACTAATTAGGATGCTATTGAGGGAAAACCCATAGTTTATTATGGAATAGAATAGTGCAGAATAAGGTGCAAATAAGTGGTTTGTAATGACTAATAATGAACCAGTACATTACTAATATGCATGTTAATAAGAAACGTATTAATTGTGTTCCCTTATCTGAAGAATTTGAAGTAGGAATGGTTATTTGCATGTTTCCGACAATTTCCACTTGCACGCTTACACACTTACACACACACACACACACACGGTGCAAAAGCAAATGCTGGAGCACCGCAGCCATTTGAGATAAGGCGGCCCGTATTAAAAGATAAAGATAAACATGAGCATCAAGCATGCTGATATATGCGGTGGCATGTCAAAGAGAGGAAGCATGGATGTCCTGGAGTCATACTCTGCTGTTGCATGAAATCCCCCCCCCCCCCACTCCTTCCTCCTCTCTCTGGCATGTCACTCTATCTGCTCCACCCTCATCACTCCATCCCAGCATCTTCTCCTCCTCCCTCTCACCCTCTTCACACCCACTTTCTCTCCAGTACCACCTCCCACGTTTTGCCCCCATACGCCGGATTTCCTGCGTTGCGAAATCCCTCCGAGCCTCATCCTCTGCATCCCTTCGCTTCCTACCCTCCCCTCCCCTCCCCTCCCTTCCTCCCTCCTTTTTCCCTGCTGTCAAAGCCCATTCTCTCCCTCCTCCACCAGCTGTGTGGAGCAGAGGCCCGCTGTGCCAAGTGCCATTTGATTAGCCTCTTTCTGGCAGCCACAGTAATTGTGCGGACATTTCCTCTCCCCTTCCTCTCCCTCTCTCCCCCCTGTCCATTTCTCCCGCCCCGCTCTCTCTTTATCAACTGCGCCGGGGATGCATCATCATCATCATCATCATCCCTCTCGCTCTCCATCTCCTTCTCTCTTCTCTCCATCATCTAGCGCTCTCTCCTCCACACCCCCACCCCGTGACACTTTCTTTCTCTCCACCCCTACATCTCTCTCTTTCTCCACGACAGAGAAAAACACACATACATTCCCGTGTCTCTGGCGCTGTCTCCCCGTATTTATTTTCCTCCTCGTGTCCCTCCCCCCATTCCCTCCTTTCTTCTTTCATTATCCCAGCATTCCATAAACAGCCCGTCCTCTCATCGGCCGAGCTTAAAAAGTGCCAGCGCGATACTACTCCCCCCCCCCGATACGAGACGGCAAATGAATTCAGCACCTGATCACATTTAGCCCCCATGTATACAACCAAATGAGCTGTGAGATTGGGATATTTCAAAGGGGGGACTCGGGAGAGAGAGAGAGAGAGAGGGGATGAAAGAGGGAGAGAAAGCGGAGATGTTAGATAGAGGAATGGAAGATAGGAAGATGGGAGAGAAGATGGGAGAAGGTGATGGGGGGGGGGGGTTGTTTGTTTGTACGAATGGAAACTCGGGAAGGTACAAACGGTTCCCCACTACCTTCCTAATGAAAGCGCTACAGTGTTGCCGTTGTGTGTGTTTTGTTCCACACAGGCCTCTGGCATCATGAACTGTGGCGAACATATTTCCATAAAAACTGAGCCAACTCTACTGGCACATGTACACACACACACACACACACACACACACACACACACACGCACACACATCAATGCAGATGGGCTGGAGTATCCTTTGCACTTCTAACATAGCAATCATCATCAATCAGCGTGTAGGCTATTGTTCTAATACTGAATACATACAGTATATATAGATATAATTGATATGCTGCAAGCTTCACTATACTGCCATATGTTCACCATGAGTGGATCTATTAGTATGGATATTGTCACAGGCAGATCAAATGGTGTGTGTGTATGTTTGTGCATATTTTTGTGTGCGAGTCTGTACTACATTTCCATCAAATAGTCAGCTGTGTGTGTGTGCATTTGCATATACATGTTCATGCTATGTGTTATGTGGTATGTGGTTATGTTTTGTCCTGCATCTACTGTGTTAATCCTGTATTGTGTAACTGTCTTGCAATGCATCAGCACCAATTAACCAGGAAAATTAACCTTGTGCATCCATTGCACTGGGTAAACAAAAGGGATTTGATTCATAAAGCTGCACTCAACAAGATTTTAATGTAAGTATACAGCCGTCTTATCAGCCTAGATCACAAAGTGGCGCTGCAAAAGAGAAGAGTTTCTCATCACTCTTAATTGAGATTCAGTCGTAGATTTGCCCTATTTGCACGAATGAAATTCTGGTGTTGTGTATGGTCACTAGTGGAAAAACGTCTTCTCCATAGTGACACATCGAGACTTCAAAATACAACATTAGATCTTTTGCCTCTCTCATCCCTTTGGTGTTCTTTGGTATGAAGCATCACAGACCAGCCAGGTTGGTAAACATGTGATATGATTTCTGGGTAATGAAGTTCAAATTGTCCAAACAGTTACCTCTTGCTGCTATATGGAGCCGCCAACATACAATATGAAGTTGCCTAGTGCAGCTACAGCTTGAAGGGGCTTTTCCCACGAGGCAAAACTTTCAGGAACGGAGCCAACTATCGCCATTCAAAAAGCTGCAACCGCCTGTCAGGGAGCGCGAGGCAGCAGGAATGACGGGTTTATTCCACGCCACACAGAGGGAATTAAAAATGGATGGCGGGTGAGGTGAGGGGCCACGCACCGAGTGGCATTCGGCCAGCTTTGAATCGAACTTTCTTGTGAGAAACTCGAGCACAGCATGCGAGTGGAGGGACTGCGGAAAGAGGATAGAGGAAGACGAGCGCGCAGGTGTGTGTGTGTGTGCGGAATGAGGAAGATTTGATTCCATCTTTACAGCGGGCTTCGAGTTTCCTTTCAAGCCTTGAGATATGCAATTTTTTTTAAGACAAGCGATAATTACTTTGCTGCAGAAAGCCAGCAATCTACCATCAACCGATTCTTTTATTTCCCTGTTTCCCAATTCTGTGAGTGTGCTGCTGTGTGTGTGTGTGTGTGTGTGTTGGGAGGACTCTGATAGCAGAAAGTAATTTCCTTGTTTCTCTTTGTGCTTGTGCGGTCCTCACTCCCAGTCAATGACAGTGATATGAAGTATGGCTGACTGACTAGCACTTATTCAGGGACACAGTGTGAAACAACACCAAATTTCATGTTTTGACACTTTCTTAAAAATGCTGTGATTGATGTTTTTGGATGCAGTTACAAATTGTTTGGACTATACTGCACTGCTATCTGCTATTCTCAGGTTTAGAATGATGCACTCATGCTTCGGTGTGTGTGTGTGTGTGTGAACGGGTTCTTGAGTATGTGTCGACCAAAATGACATGTTTCTGCACTGCACTTAGGATATAGGTTGAATCACTATGGTGTTATATCAATCAGGGATAGAGAGCAGCAAAATGTATTCATAGAAAAGTGTCACAGATTATTACTTTAACAGATTTATCTGTCAGTGCAACATGCAAAAATACTATTTCACAACTTCACAATTATTATTATCTTCTTGTGTTAATTAATTAATTCATTTCTGGACTTTTTCTGTGAGTTCAGTGCTTAATTTCCATAACACAATGTATTCTATATGTTCTCAGATGTCTAATTTACCTTCATACGCACTTTCTTTCTCTCTCTGAGTGTGTCTCTTTCTCTCTCTCTCTCTCTCACACACACACACACACACAAACACACGTACGTCAATCATAACTGCCCGGCACACAGAGGACATTTGACACTTAGCGGTCTTGACATGGCAGACAGGGAGGAGGCGGAGGGGGGGGGGGCTTTAGGAGCAAGAGACGACCAAGCGAGGCTTTGTGAGTAAGCACTCTCTGTTTTAGTCATCAATCACACACACACACACACCCTCACACACACAATGTCACCTCTGCCCCAGGGGTACAGAACTGCGCTCTCCCTGACAACACTGACAAACAAATACTTGCATTAGCCTCACTCCGACATCTCCATTCGAGACGTCGCCTTTGTTTTCGCGAGCGTTTCCCGAGCGCGGGTGGGAAAAACTGTTCTCGACTCACATGTAATTGGTTTAGAGCCTCCAGTACATGTCACACGCGTCTATCAGCATACACAGCCCACCTGGAAGTCACACATGATTGTGGGTGGGTGGGTGGGGGGGTATTCACTTCACATGTCAAAACACCCAGTTATGTCAACCACGAAAAGGGTTGATGCTTTTGAGAAGCGCCTCTGCAGCGCTGTTCAGCTCACACACACCAGCTGCACTTCTGACAGTGGAGTGGTAAACATGTCTGTGTAAATATTCATGAAAAATGAAAAGACAAATCTGCAAAAGGTGGTTAATCAATTAGTGATCAATGAATGAGCTTTCACTGTTGCTAAATGGAAGCACATGATGGAAGAAAATCAAAATAGAAAATACAAAGAGAGAAGATATGGAACAGTAAGATCAGCAGCTGGTACACATAATATGTTCGTCTTGAGTCTATTATTAGTAATAATCATCATTTGATGCCTGATTTTTTCACCTTACTGCCATGCATTAGGAGTATGTGTTCACTCTAATTGGATCCGATGGGTAGGGTGCTGTCACTGGAGGGTGCAGCTGAATAACTTCTGTTGGAATAGGCAACTTCTTTCACATTAAAGTTACAATAAATAAATAGGCTACATTATACTGTATATCATCAGCTTGTATCTGCCTGTGACTCTGTGTGTTCTAAATCCCTTCTGAAACTGTCTTTTCAGTAATGTTTGGGACGTTTCGGGCCATACGGCATTTGCTGTGGGTGTGACCAGCCGTGAGGTTGATTGTGGCTAGCAAGGGGAAGCTAGCAGAAGCCATAGCAACAACAACAGTGGAGGAAAGGAGAAAGAAAAGAAAGTACAGTGACGCTAAATGGTCCAAAACATGACGAACATCAGTGATGTTTTTTCTTATTGCAGACTGGCTGCGTTCACTGTCTGCTTCTTCAACGCCTGTAGTGGCTTTATGGATGCTGGTTACCTCAGTTTCAAGGTAGACAGCTCATCAAAATGAGTGACAAGTGTTGGAGCAGGAACTTGACCAACTGAGGAACAGGAGGACGGGACTAATAATACACCTCCTGCCACAAGGAGAAAATATGCATATTGTAGCTTTAAGGCCTCTTCTAGGTTTGATTGCCTAAAATCATGCATAAAAAAGACACACATACTGTAGATACAAATGCACATCGAACCACATGCTCGCACATAAGCACATCTACTATATACGTCCCCTGCACCACATCAGGCTCTCCGCCCTGTGGGCATGTATTCGGCCCATGCCAAATCACCAGCGCGCTGACCGACCGGCCCACCGACCAAGTGGCTGGCTGGCTGGCTGGCTGGCCGGCTGAGCTGGGCACCGCTGCCTGGCACAGTCCTATGCGCCCATCCTGGCATGTCCGCGCCGTTGCCAACCAGAGGAAAAAGGCTTTCAGATACACAACACAAATCGCCACCTGCCATTTGTCCCATTATCCTGTCTGCAGGCCTCTCTCTGTACCACCAGCCAAATGCCGAACAAAGACCGCGACAACGCCGCGGTAGCTACACAATTCATTTGTATAGCGTCGGTTAATTGTGTCAACATATGCAAAAAAGAAAAGGCTTTTCTCGCTGAAATGTGGCACATTATGCAACGCTATTCAAAACATGTCCGCGCGTCGGTGATATTCCTGAGCCCTTTTCTCTCGCAGCGGGGCTTGTTTTTGTCAATTCTCGACAAATGCAGCGGCGCTGTTTATACGGCAGGTTGCTGACATCTACAGCCAGGAATAACAATTAAACGCCTGGGGAAATTTCACACCCACCTCAGCCCATGAAGTTCCCGGCGCATTGTAGATGTGCCGTGCATGTGGGTCAGGATCAAGGCCGGGGAATGTACTTTGCAGCCTTTGCACAAGGCCGCGGTATCGATCCAATAGTCAGTCATGCGTACAAGTTTCAGATAACAATGCATTTATTTCATATTCGTAGTTTTGTTTACAGAAATATCATGCCCCTGTGTGTTTCTGTTATGAATAAACAATAGAACAACAAAAAAGCAGAGAGTTCTGACCACTTGCAATGCTTGCATCAAGTTTAGCCAGGCTGGATGCCGTCAGCTTTAGGAAAACACTGAGTTGTGAGCTGGTAGCTATTAAAAAAGAAAAAGAAAAGAAGACCCCATCCATTTTTCAAAAGCCGAGCAGGCCTCACCTTTTTTTTTGTGTTCTCCGGTGACATAGAAAATAGAAATCAATGTGTCTGGGGCAGCGCAGGAGCCCGATACGTTAATGTGGAATCGATGGCTAATGTCACAGTCATTTTTCCTCATCCACCGGCCGATAGAAAGCCGCGAGAGGAAGGCGAGAGCCGGGCCCCGCGCCGCCGGGGAGTGGCTGAGGGTCAGTGGGCCGAGCGAGACGGAAGAAGAAGAAGAAAGGAGGCCGCGGAGGGCGAACAGCGGCATGCTGGGATTTCCACGGCGGACGTGTCCACGGAATGAGCTTTTCTCGCACGCTCTCTCTTTCTCCCTCGCTCTCTCTCTCTCCTGCCAATCCCCCACCTCCCATCTACCTCTCACTAAATTGAGGTCCACACTATAATGTCTCGGAGTGGCTTGTCCCCATATGACTCACCCCGGGGTAGTAAATCATGGCCGATTCAGTCGACGTCTCGGATTTGAGGAGAACTCGCGAGTCGAGCCGTACCTCGCGGGGAATGTTTACAGCGACTTTGCATATTGCAGGTAAAGATCACATCCTCTCGCTTCACTGTCAAACTGTTCAGGTAATATGCTTGATTGCCCTCGAGCTGAACCGGCGACACCTCCGAGAGGGGAAAAAGAAACTACAACAAAAAAAACTCTGGGGCTGGGGTGTCGTCATTCGGGGCACGTAACTTTCGGGCAGACCCCCCATCAACGCCGCAGAAGTTCACCTAGAGTAAACTGTGCCAAGCAGTCGCCCCGTCTCATACCAATCAGACTACGAGGTGCTCTTCGGGGTCGGAGCCACGACTGGAGCGGAATAGAGAATACAAAAGGGCCCCGTCGGAGATCAAACAAACACATCACGGAGGCAGCGAGGCCCGGGCCCTAAGACGTCGGAGGAGGAGGAGGAGGAGGTGGGTATCGTTAAAAAAAAGTAAAACCCAAGTCATCAACACAAAGGAGAGCGCAAACAAGTCGGCGAAATGTACAAGGCGTGACAACACGAGCGGACACAGAGGCAAACACATACGCACGATCCCTCCGAGCCACTACAATCAGAGAGCCGCGGCTTCCCATAAAGCCCGACTCTGTAATAATCCGCCAGTCTTTAAATATTTATGGGCCAGTGCCTACAATCCTCCACCTCTCCTTTATTATTTGTCAGCAGAAATGATTTAGCCTCTGGAGGTCTGCTACATTAGATATATGTATTCAGGAAATTACAGGGGCACCGCTCGTCGCCAGTTATTGCACTCTATATAACACTACCCACCGGTCTAAATATGGTAAACAAAAATCTCCAGAGCCTGTGGAGTTGTGAGCAAAGCGGCGTTCGGCGGGCCGCGCGGGCGGACGCTCTCTCGGCGGTGATTGCCGGGATTTGCCGGTGTGCTTTGAATGTGGGCGAAGTGTTAAGCCTGTGGTGCACTGCAAAGCCGGTGTCAACTATGGCTTCACGATAAAAGCGCAGTCTGGAAGCTTGATGGAGTTCTTTCTTTATTTATTTATTTTTTAAACCAGGCTTTTATTCCAACGCTCTCGTTTCTCCTAGGTGATGCTTCTAGGTCTTCAACCGATTTTGGTGTCATTTCTCAGTTTCCCTCCTTGCTTCTCCTCATCACCTGCATGGCTGTGCCACTGATGACCTGCTAGGGAACGGTGCATAGCATCACAATAACAATAGCTACTACAGAATGACAAAGCAGCTTAAGGACACGTCTCCCCAAAATGACACCCATACCCTCAAGGAAAAGGACAGGAGCGTGCACGCATGCATGCGACGTGCGTTCCTTTTGGCCCGTGAGCATGCGCCCTCGCGTCCGAGACAAAAAAAAATATGTGTCTCTTTGAAGTGGCCCAGAGATTAAATTACTTTCGGCGTGGATGGTGGGGAGGGGGAAATTGAGAAAATGATTAAAAAATAAATGGAAAAATGATTTCCCATTCCGGGCGCTGTCACAATGGAGGGAGAAGGCAATGGGGCGACTGCATGCTTATTTGTCTGGTCGGGGCCAAAGCATGCCTGTTGTAGCTGCTCATTATAAGACATTACCAATTTATCCTCCTCTATCTCTCCCCACCACTGCTGGCTGGGGACTCCTGGGCCAGATTACCTAAATGAAATAATCCTAATCTCCGTTCGCAGTTAATTATGTCCACAGGAAAACAATCCCAGCCAGGCCCGTGCCCTTTCAGCGCACAGTATTGGTTCTTATGTGATACCCGGCGAGTGACCTTGAAGCTCTTGAGCGCCCTATATGAGGGTGAGTGGATGTTTTGTTGGTTGTTTGCAGTTTGCAGGTGAACTGAAAACCAAAATAACTAATCCCTTTCCTTATTTAATATATCGACTTGAATACATTATAGACTCCATTCAGTGCGTCTATTCATAGGAGCAAATATCATGGCTCAAGTGGCCTCACTTCGGACCTAAAACAGCCATTTGTGAGCCGGTGAGACTTTCATCAGCCTCAAATCTGTGCCATTAACCTCGAATCAGATACACAGGATAAGCGAGGAGATCTGTCACACACACACACACACACACACACACACACAGTCACTACATGCCCCCGCCCCTCCCTCCCTCCGCTGCCCTCTCCTTGTACCGGGCCATGCATCTCCCCCTGCTCCCCATTCCCCAACTGCCGCCATTGGTGGCTTGTTCTCATCTGCACCAGGGGGCCTTGGGGGTGGGAGGGGGTTTGGGGGGTGGGGGGGGGGTGCTAAGTCGCCCCATAAATCGCCACATCCGCGTCCACACTTCGCCAATCGCCACATAATTACATTTCAAAGACGCCGGCGCGTGTTGACCTCCGGAGAGGAGCTCGGCGTCGTAAATAACGGCCGCGGTAAATCTCTCGCGTTTCGTTCCGGTAGAGCGTCTCAAACGCCACGCTACACACACACACACACACACACACACCTGCACACAGGGTACACACATGTTGAGACACCTTCAGGGTTCTCCACTGCAGCTGCGTGCAGATACACGTGTATAAGTATCTATGTATAGTAGGCAAGCATATGGACACTAAAGCACACATGGATGTCAGTGCACAGGTGAGAATATGCACACACACCTTGACTATTCTTCAAGACATCCTCCAATCCTCCTTCAACTCTTTACCTCCCCTCCTCTCTTCTCCTCTCCAGTGTCTTTCCTCCTCTCTCTCAGCTATTAGAGGCAAGGCCTTAGTGGTTGTTTAGAGTGATGGAAAGGGTGTCTTGTCTCCCTCTGAAGTCACCCGTAGGGCTGAGAAGCACCGGGGGCGCGGGAGGCTCGGCCATAGAGAAGGCCAGGAGTCAAGGGGGCTGCGGGGTCTGACGAACCCCAGAGATGGGAGGCCTCGGCTGGGGTTCACGGCTCAAGCGCTTCCCCTATAACCTGGAGGTGTAATCTGACGAACAGAAGTCAGTGATTGCCATATTAGCTCTCATAGCAATGCAGCACTCAATCAGTGACCTTCATAGTTTCAATCTGATGTTGCCGTCATGAATGTGAATGGCCTGATTAGGGTTAGACCGATGTATCGGTTTGCTGATATTGGCCTTTCAATAAAAATATCAGGCAGTCCTTACCCACCTAAAACTATTTTATTAGTGTCACATGGTCTAAATGCTGTTTCAGAAGCTTTCCCACCCTGACAAGAATACAATTCTAAGTGGAAACTCTGAATCCTTGTAACTTTTTTGCATGAAAATGGTCACATTCACATACACAGAATTTCGGCACAAAATATTGGCCATTGTCAGCGTCAATCCAAAAATATTATCGGCCTTCAAAAACCCATATCGGTCAAAATCAAGTCCTGATCACTACATTTTGAAGGAATTAACAAAACGGAGCCACAGCAGCACTCAGGTTGAGATTTGAGATTTGAAACCAAGAAAAGTAAAAAAAAAACTAATTCCCAAAGCCAGAAAATTAACAACATGGCACAACGGAGCCAAATGTGGCAGCTGACCGTGTTTTTGCCCACTGCCACTACTGCCAGGCAGCAGCTGTATGTGCAGACTGAGACAGAACAAGGGCAGGCTGGAGCAGGGAGTATTGTTTATGTCCTCTTGCTCCTCTCCCTCCTTCCACCCTATCTGTTTGCCATCCATCAGCAGCTGACAACCTTGACAGGGCTAGAGAGAGATAGCACCTCAATACCACTGGGATAGGATGGGCAAGATACAAGCAGAGACCTGCTGTGTGTTTGTGTGTGTTTGTGTGTGTGTGTGTGTGTGTGTGTGTATGTGTGTGTGTGTGTGTGTGTGTGTGTGTGTGTGTGTCGGGATGGGAGGGTCACGCCTTGCCTCTTACCGCTTCACATCCTCATCCCACACTTAGGATATGTTGACAGACCGGGAGAGAGATGAAACCAAAGGGGCAAAAAGGGGCCGAAAAGCACTCAGGGAATGT
>NW_027279904.1:80000-140772 GCF_046629955.1 Centroberyx affinis
GACGCACAAAAGCCATTCTGTGCGTATTAATGAGGACGTGAATGGGATTGTCACGGAGTCGATATCAAGCGCACCCCTTTCATCCTCGGCGTCTTGGAAATCAGTGTCATTGCTGCCATTGTGTTTAGATGTTGTTAAGGCCTTACTAAGGAAGGCTACACAGGATGTAGCCGTTCTATAGCGAAGCATTACACCGTCACTATTTTACTGCATGCATGCGAATAAATTTCTGCTGTACTGCAAGATATTTGGCAGGTTTTGAATAAAAAAATTTTTAAAGAAAAAGTCAAATATAATTTCTAAATAGGTTAGATAAAGCTTATGCTAAAAGTGCTTCAGAGTTTGAATTTTCAGCAAAACCCTTCGTTAATTAACTAAATTGAAAAGAGATGAACACAACTCAATACAGGATGGATGCAGGCACTTGGACTTTTACCAAGGCTAACCATTGTGCTACAGTCATTTTAATGAAAATATGAAATACTTCCAAAAGTCGACATCACCAAAGTCATCCATAACACTCATAAAAAACCCCAAAAAAACCAAATGGAACACTCATTACACTAAAGACTACTTTCTCATTTCCACGCACTTTTTGATACGCCCGCAAAACTCTATGCATCATTCCCTTATCATCATTATACGGTTAACTTTTACCAACAAGGAAACGCTATTCAATACTGTCAGCAAAAAAGTCCCTGCATCCCACACATCCCGGACTGGCATTTCAACTTGCCAATCAAACAGCTGTATAAGACGTCCGTGTCTCTATAATTTGGATCAATCTGCGATTTGAAGCCAAAGACTCGGATGGCGGTTTTATGGACAGGCTACCATTAGGTAGGAGGAGACGGGCCGGCGGTAATGCATTTTAAGTCGGAACAAGACTTTGCTCCAGAGACCCCAGATGGCAAGCTTTTTGTTGTTGTTAAGTATTGAATTGTATAACTGTCTACACTGTACATGTGGAGATAATAGTGGTGACACCTATGATTGGAAGAGGAACTGCCATGTGTCGTGTCAAAGTGCCTCTGAGCAACAGACTGAACCCCTTGCTGCTCATTCGTTCCAGGTCTCTCTGGAGCGTTTATTCCTTTGGCAAAATGAGAACGTATTATCGTTTAAACGCGGGTGGCACCGAATAATGTGGGCATCAGTGAATTGCAGTGCGATTTGTCAGGAGTGAGAACATAATCCGAACCAACAGACGCATGTTGATGTGATAGCCAGCGGTTCCTCGTGCTTGGAAAGCCTAGCAGAACAAAATGAAGCAAACCGCAGTCTGGACTGATGCTCATATTCAGCTATTTCTTCAGGAGTTCTTGGCTGGTATGAAAACCAGAGAAAGAGTGCAGACAAGTCCATTAGGCTTAGCTACAAGTTACATGGACTGTATGGAGTATTTGTTTTGACCCCACCCATTGATTTCTACTGAGGCCACCCATGCTTAA
Organism: Centroberyx affinis; assembly: GCF_046629955.1. Classification (NCBI taxonomy): domain Eukaryota; kingdom Metazoa; phylum Chordata; class Actinopteri; order Beryciformes; family Berycidae; genus Centroberyx; species Centroberyx affinis. Next base: position 81,452 of record NW_027279904.1, read on the forward strand.
AGTGTTAGTGTAAGGTACTTTGGATAGAAGTACCAAAAGAAAACCAAAAGAAAAAGAATGCATTTGAAATGTGAATCATAGCATTTGGGGTAACAAATGAATGCACTTTCTTTTAGTTGGTTACAACTTATACTTTGTTGCCATGCCATATATATTCAGAAGTCAGATGCCAAATTCATCACAGATCGGTCAATACTACTGTGTGTAAGTCCAGGATTTAACAGTTTTTCAGTCTACAAGACATTGGCACCTGCAGAGAGGGGAGGCTTGGCTGCGAGCCCGACAAACAGCAAACCTCTGGAGTGCCAACGCCAGGCACCGGCATGGACAGCCCATCACCATGGAGACAGGGTCCTGACTGGGAGGCGGGCGATATCACAGCCAAGGGAAGATGCATAATGGTGAAAGAAATAAAGAGAGAACCAAAGAGGGAGAGAGAGAGATAGAGAGAGAGAAAGAGAGAGAGAGAGAGAGAGAGGGAGGCACTGCCTTTACACATACCACCTCCCCTTATAGGAGCTAAAGAAAGACGTGGAGAGTGACCGAGAGAGAGAGAGAGAAAAAAGAAAGACAGAGGGAGAGGTCCTCCAGGCCAATCCTGGAGGACTTTCCCATAATAAGAGCTGTCACCTCCTAAGTCTAGCTTGGCTTTTATCTCTTATGGTGCTGGGAGACACAGGATAAGCACCTTGGGAGGCTTCAGCACCATGGACAGAGGCCACCAGGGTTTCAACAGCGCTCACCTGTCCAACACCAAGGCCAACGCAGGCACCTTCTTGGCCTGTCAACCCCCACCCCTTACGCTGCCTTCAAGTGCTGTCAGAAATACCGTAATTACAACCCAATCAAGCGGAAAATACGTCTGGGAAAGTCAGGATTTTCTATGATACTCAAGTTGACAAGATGTGACGTTTGAGGAGGCGAGTCTTGAGGGAAAAATGGCATTGTGTGGAAGCTTTGTCAATAATTGATGGTAATAGTGATGCATTTATTGTATGTTAAATAATTAGGATTGTTGTATGTTTACATTTTCTCCCTTAAACTTCCAAAGCTTGTAAGTTGTTGACTTGGCGTTGAAGAGACAATAGCTACACGTAGCATTTAACCAAGACTTTATTTATATTGCAAATTTACTTTTGGATAAGAATTTAATTAAAACATCAATTACATGCTCTATGTGCATTTTCTCCTCTCTTTCCTCACTTTGCCACTGCAGCACAAAGCAGCTCTGTGCGACTTGATTTCTAAAATAAAACAACAGCCACCAAAAAAAAAAAAGCTACTTTTGTTACAGGGTCCATTGGGTTGTTATTTCCGAGCAAAACCACTTGAATGCACCGGCGGGCTGCATTTACAACCTCTGAACTCCGAGGTAGAGTCTTGCGGGGAGCACTTGAAGGCGGCATTAAAAGCTAGCGGCTCTCGAGGGAGCGTGAGGGAAGCTCATGGACCATATCTAAATATGCTCCGCTAACATTTATGTGCGTCTGTCCCTTCTGAAACCTCCGGCTCGGGCTGATAAAGGAGACCAGGAAGCCTTTAATAAGGGAGAGGCGACAACGGCGGACTATCAAGTTCCCCTCGACAGAGAAGGGAGAAGCCTCTTTGGTGACTGTTAAATTGTGTCAATTTGTACAAAGGCCGGAAGATTTCGATTGAAGTGTTGAGACTGGCGTTTTGTGACACCGTCTGTGTGTTAATAAAGCACGTAAGGAGGAAAATCTTGTCTGAGTGAGTCTTAGCTGGGTTTGACTTTACATCGTCCTGATCATGCCTCACACAAGCTCAACAGTCTTCAACTATGAATTCACACAGCACTCTCTTACATTCCTTATATAATAGTAAATGAAAAGATCACTTGTGTGAAAATCTAAGATGAGATGATACGGTTATTGTTCTGAAGGCTTCAGTTCTAAACATAGTAGCCCTAATACTGGCTAATATTTTATAGATGTGGCAGGATGTTTATGGTGCAGGATGTTTATGGTGCATATTAAACTACTTTTGAATTAAATAATTATAAGCCAAAACATACAACAACACAAAAATTAATCTGAAAATATAATTACTCCTTTTGGTGATATAATTTCCATTTTATACAGTGTAAGTGACCATATTTGAAAAAAAAAAGTTTCAAAGTGATGATATTGAACTTGTGGTCAATGTAATCATCATCATGGTGTCATTTTCTGAGACATGCATGCCGAGTAACAGTTATTTAATAACAATGCCTACGTTTCTGTAATGTAGCATGCTTTAATATTTCGGATTTAGAATGATCTGATGCTATAAAAATGTTAACCAAATAGTTAAAATAATGAACAAAAATGGGCAACTAATATCAGTTTTCTAATTTTTGGTTTGTGGTCTTTGTGTGTTCAATGTGTTCAAACTGAATATGACAAAACGAAGGATAATTTACTCATGAATGTCTTCCTAACAGTAGGTGACTTTGACAGCCTAGTTGACTGGCCCAGGGGTTGGTAAGTGAGCTGTCATACCGCCTGCCAACACACACACACACACACACACACACACCACACACACACACACACACACACACACAAAAAGTCAGATGCACTCACAAAATTAAACACCAAAAAGATTCCCAGATATTAAAACTATACAGATACATCTAATATACAAATGCACAGCCGCAAGCCACAAGCCTCTCGATCAAAACTATTCCCCAGAGCTGCATGCTGTGGAAATTCAGGTCAACAACACTGTGAAGTAAAAACCCCCAAAACAACAGCAGCACCACCAAAAGCCATCAATGAGGTTTTGATCGCTCCTGGGCCAGAACGATAGAGCAGGCACACCACAACACTAGTGGACTGACATTTAGATAGGAAGAAGATAGAAAAAAAACAAAAAAACAAATCTACTTGAAAAAACACTGCGAGGTAGAGAATTGAGAATCCTGAGACGCCCAGATTTAGGTAGGAGGACATTGTGTAGCTTTCTTTTTTGTTTTTTTTTGTTTTTCAGTTTGAAAAACCAAAACAGTTTAATCCTAATCAATCTGTCACAGTCCAAACATCAAAACTCAGCCTTTCTCTGCTGTATTGCACAAACAAAAAATGCAAAGTAGTGGTTGTCAAGCCTTTTCAAGTTTACAAGAGCTTTGGACTGCAGGTTTTGTTTCTCTATTAGACGATTACTGAAATATCCCAGTCAGATTCACTTCAATAGGCTACTTACCACAGTCTAAAGGACGTCTCCGACCATTATACCTATGTATTGATTTTTCATCATCATCATCATGATCATAACCACACTGTAGATGAATTTAATCAATTATGCATATACTATTCAAACACGGCCTGCACATTTCTAATTGTCTCCCCACTGATCTCCATGGCAACAAAGCTTCCCACCGCCGCCGCCGCCTTCCCTCCCCTGTTCCCCAGCACAATCAGTCTTTTTTCCCTCCCCTCGCTCTAATTTCCCTCATTAACTCTGAATCAGATATTGAAAAAAGCAAGTAATGCCCTCATCCATTTTTAATAATGCTTAACTAAGGGTGTCGTTTCTCTGCGTCTCCCCGCCCAGCTTGCACTCTCTCTTTCCTCCACTTCCTCTTCCCTTTGTCTCTTGAAGTAAAGCCCTAACCTGTGCATAGTGTGTGAACAACACTTAGGGCTGTGGGTTGATAGCAGATTGGAGTTTTAGTTATACAAACATTTCTCTGAGGTAGAGCCCCTCTGGAGGAGGAAATCATCTCATTGGTTGAGTTGAACCTCAATGGGCCAAACAACACACAGTTTATCAGAGTGCAAGTTAGCTAACTGGCAAAGTTGAATTAAGCATAATATTAATAAAAAGAAAATGGAGGTGGCTTTCTCATTCATTCAAGACCATGGCATCCATGATGCTGGAAGGTCAGCAGCTAGCTAACTAGCTTACCTAGACAGCTACAGGCTAGTATGGCTAGCTTGAACTTGGAGGGTCAGCTAACTAACTAGCTAACCTAGATAACTTAGTAGAGCTACATTGCATCTTTTCATTTAGAAGCAAGAGCGCTAGGTTTCATAATATTATCTTCCTCCTCTCTTACCTCTTGTCTTTTTCACTGGGCTTCAGTCTAATGTTACTTAACCAGAAAACTGTGGTTCTTTGGCTGCACCCACTAAGGTTTAACTCAACCAATGAGATTATTTTTTGAAGATATAGAAGTGCATTGTGGTGAGGGAGGGTGAGACTGGCAACAATGGTGGAGCAGCACTGTATGTGTGTGGATTTGTGAGATTGTGTGTGTGTGCATTTCTGTCCATGGTTCTATGATGTCATCACACTTGCACAGACATGGACACAAACACACAACACCCACACCCATCCATCCTCCCACCCACCCTCCTACATCGTCAAGGCATCTAAGCACTACATGGCTGCTAACAAGCTCTGCCTTCGGCTTTGAGCGTTGATTGGGCCAAGGTAGTCGATAAAAACCACAGCCGGGGCCCCGGCGTGCCACACACACTCATGTGTCTTTTATCAGCCTCTCCCCAGCCTTCAGCTTCACCAGCAGTCAATAGCTGGAAGAGACTAATCCATAACTGCAGCAGCAGCAGCAGGGTGTCTGACGTGCGCCCGCATGATTAAGAGCGAACAGTCGAGCGGCGTTAGCACCAACATCTGCCGAGCCGGGAGCGAGACTCGTCTCCCCACGTCGTAAACACGCCGACCGGAGAGAAAACAGATGAACGGGCTTGAGTGCACACACACACACACACACACACACACAGGGGTGTCATGCGCACTCACACATAAGACACATGTGTGTGGCTCATTTGACACACAGCTGGGCGAGTGTCAGGGCCGTGCAGATGAATGCTTGCCCCGCGGTATGGAGAAAATATAGGTGTTTCCCCCAGGGATGATGGTCCTATACAGAAACACACACATACACAAACTCACACACACAAACTCAAATACACACACACAAGTACAGTACACATACTCATACAGTGAAAATCACATATACGAGAAGAGAAACAAGGAAATTGTTTTTCCGATCAAAGAACCACTCTTAGCCCTCCAATTACACACACCACTCAAACATACACTTACATGCACACAGACACTCTGTCTCTCTCACGCACAAATATGCACACATACAAGTACCTTCTGTTTCCCTTACCCTCATTACTATAGCAACACCCTAACACAAGATGGATGAAGGTAGCACATTTTTATTGGCTGGCTTCTGTTGTTGTGGGCATGGATCAACGTTTTTAGACCTGGAGCTTCAGTGCTATGATGATTACTGTTGATTTGCTGCACGAGTCAAAATGATGGGTCATCTAACATATCAGTGTGTGGAGTTTTGGACAACATGCATCTTGAGCTTCTTCTGTTTTCATGTCAACTGAATGATTGCATTGTCCTTTATAGGTTTAGACAGTTCTATGACCCTTGGATTTCACAAATCATTGGATATACTCAAATGAAAATGAAAAAAACCCCAAACATATTTCTTAGTTCCTGAAAAGTTGATGTTTCGGACGTACACATTTTCCCCTAATAGTGGTGATATCTTTTACACCCATTGCAGTAAGTGTAGCTTTGGTAATGCAATGCACATTCACTGATGAGTTGTACACAGCTCTTATTGCGGCTCACTTGGAGCCATGGAACACCTCCATACACTTCAGGGTGTAATAGAGTTTGCTGGGCAAGGCACAGCAGCTCCTGGCTCTGATCACTGTGCCCTTGCGAGTGTGCGCCCAGCATGTGAGCGGTGTGTTTCTATGTCTGTGCATTTGTGTAAAGCACAGCCACCTGCCTGTATGATGGATGTCCCTCTTTGTAGCACAGGTTAGAAGCCATCCTTGATGGGATGGGCCAACTGTTCATCACTCCCCAGCCTCCTCCTCTCTCTCTCTCCTCCTTAGCTCCCCTCCTCTCCTCTCCTCCATCCATTCTCCCCTTCCCATTCCAGCTGTACATGACGAATGGCCTACACGAGAAACGCGCTCGCCGATATCTAGCCATTTTTCCTCCGCCACAAGCCTTTCTTCACCCTTTCATCTGATTGCTTCTTTTTCCTTTCTCTACCTCTTTTTTTTTTGCTGTCCTCACCATCTATCTCTCATGGAAGGCCGGTGGTTAATGAATCTCCATTGTTTTTCATTTGGTTTCAATCTATAGCCTGACAAGTTAGACCTGCCTTTGCTGAACTAAGCCAAATGCTTACGTTTCTTCAAGCCAAGCCAAAGGTAGTTGGAAGAAGTAGTTTGTACTGTACGTGGTTAGACTTGGCTTTTAACTTTTCTTCACTGGTACAGTATACCTGCAGGTTTTGGGTGAATACACTAGAATTGATCTTTTCTCTATATAATCTATGCTTCTCAGTCAATTCACTTAACATCTGCACATTTGCATAGTCCAAAGAACATCTAGTTTGATCATGTAGAGGTTGAAAATTGCAGTAACTGATATCATGTTTTAGTCAGAAACCCCAATATAAGCTCCAGGATGAACCACAGCATTTGTGCATTCTCATGTACCTGAGTATACATTCTGATATTGACCTGCTGTCTGCCTCTGTTGCTTCTGCCTCAGAACTGGTTGCTTCCTGAAACTTCTGAGTCTGACTGAGCTCCAAACCCTCGAACCAGTTTTCTTTCTTCAAAGTCTTCAGGGGATAGATAATGCTGATCCCAGATTTGTTGCTTAGGGGGAGGGGGAACTTTGACGTGAATCTAGCCCAACAGAGCTTCAATATCCCGAGTAGGTCTTGATTATCTAAAACGCGCATCCTCTCTGAAGCGGCCGGTCGAAGAACATTAATCTGTATTTACCCGAAGCCGCCAGTGAAGACACCCTGGGATTTATGCGCACTCTCTCCTTCACTTCAGTATAACCGCTGCTACTCATCCACTTATCTAACCAGTGAGATGTTAAGTGAAATGCATTAGGACTCTGCATCACACCTAGCCATTACCACTGGAGCTTGTTGCAGTTTCACTTTTCAGTGAGGGGGTGAGCGAGGGGAGAGAAATTCTGCAGGATCCAAATTACCATCCGTTGAAGCCAAAGAAAGCGTCTTCTGGGATGGAGACAGGGCCGTCAGCGGGCCCGTTAATGGGGGGCGACTTGATAAACGGAGTAATTCATCATCAATTTCCTCGGTGAGGCACGGCGGAGACAAATTCTCTGTTCTCCTGGCATGAGGAGGGGGGGCCCCCTGTCCTTGATGATTAATTTGAATAAACACAGCTACATCAACATTAATGCTGATTGCTGATTAAGTTCAGATCCGTTATGTTCCCCCAACAGAGCTGCCCCCCCCCATCTCTCTTGATTCATTCATTTCTCTCCATCACCATGTCATTCCCTCTCTGTCTCCTTCACCCTTTCCACATCTTAAGTGGTTGCGGCGTCTCTTTTCAGGTGTGACCAAGCAAGGGGATTGTTGAGAGCGTTAGCTAGCACCAGGTGCTAATAGGCCATGTAGCAACCGACTGAGTCGAGATAATAAACTGTACAAATTATGCTTGCTGGATACTTCTTCCTATGGCTACAGTATACCTGATTAGCTCGGGGGAAGGAACGTGGAGATCCCTAAGGTCCTAATACACTGAGAGCTGGCACAACCCTTTGTTTATTCTCTGCCAACTCGCTGGACTGGAGAGAAAACAAGTCAGGCGAGGTTAATACGAGACGCTAACAACATAAATCTTGATATGACTAAAAAGCTACATACAGTTGCCCTGGATTAGTGCTCGTCTAGTGGACGCCGAATCCTATTTGTGACAACAAAGCAAGCCCTATAAGGAATTATGCTACACGGCTAAGGCCTACTTACATGCATCCCAAAGGACCAACACAAAGGATATCCGCCACTGTAAGCACAGATGACTGGCCTCATTTGAAGGAAAAAATCCGTTCTCATGCTGATGTTTTCTTGCGCTGTCCAAAAACCCAGATTGGAGTTACTGCATGCATCGCCCCGAAGCTAATAAACACGATGACGTATGATATTAAAAGCAATATCAATTGCACAAGCGAGCTTGGAATGCAAGCCTCAAGAGTTTATGGCAAACCCCAAACTCGCCCTTCTCTATGAAAAGTCCAGGGGCAGGTTGGTAAACCAGGCTGAGTAATACTGGCATTCATGCAGTAAAAGCCAACGGGGTTGAAAATGTCCGCACTGAGAATATTGCCTTTTACAACGGGAGTCTGTGGCCGCTGACTCTAAAGGGACCCAGCATATTGACAAACAGACAAATCAAAGAAGTGAACTGCAAACCTGAGGTGGATATAAACCTAATTCAGTATGGCAGGGAGTCTCCCCTCACAGCTGCCACTGTCAGTGTGACAGAGGAAAGAAATGAAGTTGACTTCATTCACTTTTACTGAGCGGGTTTATTTGTTGGGGCCAGTACACAAAGATCAACATTGCTGTACGTGCCAGAATTGGCCAGTTAAAGGCTGGTTTTCATCACCTGTGCATTGAACCGACCAGTAAAAATGAGAGATGGTCACATTAATGGATGCAAACCTTAGGGACCTCCAATCAAAGTTCATTCATTTCAAATGAGAGACTCTGATCCGGAACATTTTTGCACTGCAGATGTGTTGCGTTGCAGGTGTTGCATGCATCGGATTCATTCCGCTTCTGCGTTTGTAATCCATGCGTAAACAAAAACAAATGTTTCGCCCCGTTTTTGCAAGCTGTCTGTGCTTTGCGATGAAAACATTTCCTCAGTTAATTAAAGTCGCATCAAAAATTTATATCACCACAACTGATAACCGCGTCTAATCAGTTTCATCGCAATACATTTTAGCCTTGGGATCCTTGCGTAGAGCTCCGCATACAGTTTGCAGAAACATAAATCCATCAGGGATTAAATGTGATCCCAGCATTACTTTGGCAGCCATATTTTCAATTGTGTCTTTTTTCTGTTCATCCACTGGATCACTATGCTATAGCGCGACAGTAAATCATCTCTCCTTTCTTAATACTCCGCTGTACATCATCTTCCCTCTCTCTCGGCCTCTCCTAAGCAAGATATTTCATGCGGCAGCGAGGGTGCATCCTTCAACGCGGCTGCGACCCCGTTAATAGCGAGGCGAGCGCGAGCGGGTATTTAAATCAACGCAGGCGCGCCCACCGAGTCCCCCTGTTTATCACGCTGTCGTGTGGCAGCTCGCGCCGATCGCCGGGACCAAAACATGATCTCTTCCCGACACTGAAGCCTCCACGGGTTCTTAATCTCCCGGGTTAGCCCACCCCGTGACAGCCGGAGCGTTCCCGCGCATACAAATGGCCCGCTCCTCTCCGTTCTCGTCCCCGACAGGTAGATAAGTGGCTCGGGCTACTGCGGGGAGACAAACAACTTTTATAGGAGTTTTCAAGGCGAAGACAAGTGGCTCCGGGGGCCACGCACAGGTCAGGGCATTTTGGACGCCGCTTGTCAGCCGCTTTCCACACGTACGCACGGTTAAGTCGGAATACACACACACGAGCCGCCGAACACACAGCTACACACAGGAAAAACAGACACAAATACAAAATGACTTTCTAACTAAGTGTCTGTGAGGCGGGGGTGTCTGGAGGAGGCGGAGATGCCCTGAGAACTTTAAGTCGAGTGTTGCCATGACAATGGCAGAGCCGAGATGTGCCCTTAAGCCCTAATGAGCGGCATGAGCTGACATGGAGGGCAATGAAGGGGCTGACCAAAGCAGAGACATGCATGTAAGCAAGCATACATATGCACTCTCTAACACACACACACACACACACACACAAACACACCAGAAGCCTCCACTGTTTGCTTTCTCAAGGAACAACAAATGACATCCAATTAAAGCACGTTCGCTTTAATGGAAAATACATTGTACAAAAAACAGTTTTCGGGTCAAATTTAATTCGCCAGTTGTGCTCGCTCTGGAACTAATTTCCATTCTGATGCATGTCATTCATCACACACTCACTCATGCATACATACATACATACATAAATTACCTCCCCACCAAAAAAAAAAAAACAACAAGCGAAATTCCACTACAGTAGGAACCGGAGGCCGCGGCCTTGATTAGGCATGATGAATGAGCTCTGATCAGAGACTAATATTTGGCAGCGCTTCAGACTGGATGCTGTTTGCGGTCCAAGGCCCGGGTCCTGCAGAGTCAGACCACCTGTGGGGCCGCCGCGGCGCTAATGCCCAAACTCCCCGAGACTTTCTACTGTAGTCAACAGTATAGGCTCTACAAAGACTAATGACCTGTGCTGACGAAATGTTATTTCCTTAAGCGCAATTGCCTAACAAAGCACCGCGAGGATCTCAACTTAAGAGACTCCCAAAATTAGTTTTAAAAGAATGGGCCGGGTGGTGGGGGAGTGGACGAAAAACAATACATCGGCATTTTTTCTTCATTTACTCCTTTTTTTTTTCTCTCTCGATGGTATACAAGTTTCTGGATAGTACTTATTTTCTTTCATTCCGACCGTGTTGGTCTTTTGCCGAAGAAATCCCCAAGCAATTAAATCGGTCTCGACAGAGCCTCCTTTCGATTTCCAATTGCCAGGAGCGCCGTTTGGACAAACACCGGGTTTCCAATAGTCACGTACCGGCGTGAACTTACACACAGGTTAGGAACACTGGCCCGCTCTGAACTAATAACAGACCGTATGTATAGTGTAATAGAATATTCGGCTGTCATAAAGGAGAACGGGACAGAATGCAATATTAGGGAGCCGTGGAGAGCGAGAGAGACGCACACACGGAGAGACTTGTTCACCCATGTGTGCGCCAGATATTGAGCTGTAACAGATGATTGACTTTGTCAGGACACTTATAAAGCAAAAAAAATAAAAGCAAAGAGCCCCCTAAACTTTGCCTTCAGCAGATCTGCCACTCAGAGGCTTGAACAAGTTCTGACAGACGCAGTTTAAGTTTCAGATCCAAATCGGGCGACTGGGAGGGAGGACGCGGGGTTCGGCTGGATCAAAACGCCACATGTCATCAAAGAAATGCAAGCTTTCCTGCAGACTAGCCACGTTTCCTGCAGACTAACCACATCATTTACATAGAAATACACGCTGAACATCTTGCATGAACCAATAAGCAGACAGCCTAACACGCCCAACAGGTAGACAGAGGCAGAGTCTGTCTTCTTCACTGTAAACCCTCTCGCACTATATTGACACAGTGACCATATAGTGTTGAAATAAGATGAAAAGTTGATTATCATTCAATATGTATACAGAAAATCCAGACTGTCATTTAGTCAAAGATTTAAGGTAACTATAATTTTGCCAAGGATTTAAGCCACTTACTATCCTTTAAGCAGTACCATAATTTATTTTAATCTTGATTTATCAGTCATTTTGCTACAGTAACTTTTACTTATTTTTTTCATATTGTTGATTTTTAATTTTGGAATGAAACTCTTCAAATACACTTTCAAAGCCAGTATGGGAAATAACTATCCCCAATTCAATAATAAACAGTAGAACAGAAGCAAATTCTGTCAACTAGAGAATAACTAATATTTGATGGGGTATTTTTTTCCTGTGCAAACACAAAACAACAAAGTGACAAAAAAAAAAAAAAAAAAAAAAAATCTCCCACCGGCAGTAAGGAGATCATAACAAATTACTGTCATATTTTTCTTTCTTTTCGTTACTCTATAGCACTATCATCCCCCCCCCCCCCCCCCCCCCCCCATCCTCTTCCTTCTGTTGTTCAGGCAAAGAATTAATAGATGCAACAGGAGTCACAGGGCAAAAGTTCACGAAGGGAAAGGATGCCGTCGATGCAATCAACGGGAGTTATCCCTGAAAGCTGTCCAAAACACGGAGGCTAAATTTAGCGGTGGAGAACACCCAAGTCAAATCAGGCGTAGACTAACAAAGAGGCTCCAAACATACTCTCTCCCTCTCTCTTTTCTCTCTCTCTCACTCTCTCTCATTCGTTTTATGAGCTCTGTCGTGCTGGATTAGTGGATGAGCGTGGCCTTGGGCGATATGAAAATCTCGAGATGTAGGGGAGTCTCCCCGCGCTGCATTCTCACTACTCGCTATCAAAATCCAATTCCCAAATTCATTCTGTATGCAAAGTTATAGTTCTGTGTTCATTATGAAAGAAATGCGAATGCCACCATGCAGATACACAGTGATAGCCATACTGGAAGTCCCCTATATATATATCTATATATTCTGCATTAGCACTGCATCAGGCTATTCTTTGTTCTGTGTCATACAGCAGAGGTAGCCACATTGTGTTTTCCACTATTATGACACTGTAAAGAGTTTTTTTATAAACACTTTTTTATAAACCTTTTGTTTATGTAGGTAAAGTCAGCTGAGCTCCATGCTCTTTCCCAGCCCCATCCTGCTTCACATTCACACACTAACACACATTCACATCTGGGAGCTGCACTTTACAACCACAGTCTTCTACTGCGGTTGTAACCACTGAACAAGCAGCAACCCTCCAATCACAATCCCACTTATCTAACATCTAGGCTGCCGCTGCTCCCTATAAACGTATTCGCCTTCCTTCGCCTTCCCATATCTCCTCCCAGCCCAGTATAGGAATTGACTGATATAGGTTTTTGGAGGCTGATTCTGATATTTTTGTACTGAAGCTGCCAATGCCCAGTATCATACCCCAGAAATGACAAGGTTGCAGCGTTTCCCTAAGAACTATATTCTCGTCAGGCCTCTGAAACTGCATTTAGACCATCATGGGACACTAAAACTCTCCATTGAAAGCCATACTGATGAAACTCTCTTAGGTGTGTTAGCAGCTCTTTAAGATAGGATGAGGCAGGTTTCATTGTAGGTTTTACAGGCTGTTGAGTAAAATCCTCCCACACCACACTGGAATGCTTTCACAACATATTGACTAGCTGTGGTCAGTTAGGACCCTCCATCATATCCGAGGTGGACGACACTGACTGTCGGATATCCGATATGAACGCCGATATCCTAATTCTGACTAACAGAGCCTTTGTTTCTAGCAAGCAGTGTTAATTGAATCAGATGGCGGATGTGCCATCCTGCCCTCCCTCTGCCCTTCCCCGCTCTCCTCCTCTTCACCCCTGCCAAGAGAAGAAAGCAGCATCATCCTCCTCCCACACAGCCTATCCGCTGCCAATCTATCCGCTGCATCTCTCTCTCTCTCTCTCTCTCTCTCTCTCTCTATCTATCCATTTTTCTCTCCCTCTATCCGCCCACACATGCTCCTTACCTGCAATTTTATCATTCACTTAGCCAGTCTCAAAACTTGCATACAAATAATGCCGAAGGCGGGCGCGTATTTCATATTGTCGTCGCGCTTGATGAATTCCTGATGCCTTTGGGTTGATTTGCTGCTTTTCATCGAATATTAGCATATTTGTAGCGGACACATTAGTTTTCTCCGGGGATCATCTGATCTATTGTGACTTAGAGGCTGCAGTGGTAATGGCACAGCACACTTACCAACAGAGATTCCTCTTTCCTCATAGGTGAAGGAGATATTATTCTGGTGTTTTGTTTTTGTGCTCTTGCATGGCTCAGTGGGTGGAGTATGTAACTAACAATACCAGAGTGAGCGGTTCAGCTGCTAAAGGGACCACCCATAGTGAAAATGCATATAGTCGTTGTATGTTAAGGTGCTTTGGATAAACGGTCCACCAAATGGCATGTGAAGTGTAGTGCCTATGTTATTTTTGTGTATTAATCAAGAAATTTCACTGAACATGACTCAAGACACAAACCACAATAGCAAAAGCAGCATGCCATACTATTTTAAGCCTTAAACAATGATTGCAAGACCAGTCAACCTTTCCCACACCTGAACCTTGACAAATGCTAAATCAAATCAAATAAAACCTCACATTAACTCAGAATCATTTCTGCCGGTTAGCTGCTCTGCAGGAGGTTCTGCGGGCTGAATGAAATGGAAAAGGCCTCCCCATCGCCTGTCTGTTCCATGCCTGAGCTCCTTCTGCCAGCTAATTGATGGAGATGATAAATCGCTGCCTCTGTTTATCTCGCCCAAATGTCCGACTTTAATTAAATTGTGTCTCTTCTTTTAATCACTTCTGTTGAAGTGAAGCCGTGCATTCCTCCCTTTGACTGCCCCCCTTCTCTAAGACTACCTCAATAGGATCTGTGATACCTTATGAAACACAACTATGCACACTGTTTGAGCACAGCAAACCGTCACATCATCCTCAGGCTTGTTGCGGGGGGCGGGGGGGAAACAGGGAAAGACAGTGTCAAAGATGACTGCGGTAATGACGGCAAACTAGCTGTGAATATTCATCGGCGGCGTCTGTGCCAAGCTACCTGTATGTCTGTCGATCGGCGAGGCGGCTGAACAGATCCATCAGCGGCATCTGTCTCGCTGCGTCTCGGCGTGTTTTGATGTTGAAGAAGCATGGAGGGATGCCTCATTAGTCTAGCGACTTCCACACATGCCGGCTCACGAGCACGCGTGAGCGCACCGACGCCCGCGCAAACGTCTCCCGTCTCCAGACCCAGACTGAGACTGTGTTTAGTCAGAAGTCCATTTGGGTTCTTTGCAGCATTCTCATGTAGAATAGCACTGGTGATAGCTCATTAGGGCCGAGGTCGACCTGGGGTCAGAGAAGCGGAAACTCGGACCGATGAGAAGAAAATAATGGTGTAAAAGGTCGGTCTTACGGTCTCAGGTCATGAAGTGGAATCGGGGGACAGCGAGATCAGAGACGGAGTTGATGGGTAAAACGAGGATCGCCGAATGGAAACTGAAGCCGAGCCAAAGGGGCAGATGTTAGGTGCGAGGCAGGGTCGAAATTCCTGATGGTATGCTGTGTGTGTGTGTGTGTGTGTGTGTGTGTGTGTGTGTGTATTCATACTGATCCTGGTGAAGAGGGCCAACAGTCATCCATCACTCCTGTCTGGCTGAGTGTGTGTGGAGCGTTCGGGTCACGGCACCTGTGGCAGGTGGAAGCGGGGCGAAGCGGCGGGCCGTGCCCAGAGATTGTGTTCCCGGTCCTGGCCGGGTTTTGTCCGTCGCCTGCCTCTAACCCACAGCTAACAGGCCCATTAGACCCCCCCGCCCCGCATCCTCCACCCTGACCCACCCCTCCACTTAGAGAAGTCAGAGTGCCAGTAGTGAGGTGAGGTGCTGCTGTATCTATAGTGGGAATAGGTTCTTATCAACTGGCACTCTCTTGATTTTGTTAGTATATGATGGTGATTTGATAGTAATTTGATTTAGATAGATATAATAAGATAAAATAGGGTATAATAAGTAAGATTTTTACTTCTCCATAGCACAAAATTACCATAATATATCAGCAGGGGGTTGACAAGGTTTTTGAACAATACCAACCCACACTTTGTCAGATTCCAGTAATCTCATTACATGTACAGCAGTTCATTACTCCCCAAACTTTGGGAGTAGAGGAGGGGTGATGCCTGAGAGGGGAAAACTACTGTTTACTCACAAAATGTAGGTTCAGCTAATAGCCGGTGTGTAGCCCTATTATTTAGCCACCGCTGATTAAAATTACACACAAAGACCCACAAAGAGAAAAGCAAACGCAAGTCGCGCACTGACTAACACGACGGACGCCAATCTGGAGTGGTTCGCGAGGAGGATGTTGACGTCGTCCCCCGCCATCGCCATCACCGGAACACAAAGCCAGAAGCGCCGCGCTGGCAGCAATCACCGGCCGAGTGGCTCAAATCACAGCGCCATTGTTTGCCGGCAAACCACAATCAGACCCGTATTGTCAGCAGCCCCGTTGTACAAACTGGCCTGTGGCTCGGTATCACAATTAAAAGCCTTTGGACGGTCAGCTGCCAGCGGCGGTAACACTGCACCGAACACAGAGGAGCTTTTTTTCGGTCGACAACAACGGCAAATTCCAACAGAGGTAGCCTCGCTGTGAACGACGCCGAGGGGACGGTGTACAGTGAATACTCTAGAGGAGAGTGTGTGTGTCTGGGTGGGTATGAGCATCTATGTGTGTGTGTGTGTGTTTGTGAGAAAAAGAAACGGAGAAAGAGTGGTTGAGTAAATGTGCAGGCACACATCCATTTGTACTAGAGTTAGACGGATGTGGATTTTTGAAGGCCGACACTCCCAATATTTTGGGACTGAAGCTGCCAATAGCTGATATTTGTAGAGCTATTCAGTATCTTTAAATTAAACCATTTTCCTGCCAAAAAATTACAAGTATTTCCCACAGAATTGAATTTTTGGGAGGATGGAAAAGCCTCTGAGACTGCATTTAGATTATGGGGTACTAAAACTTTCCAATGAAAGCAATGATGAATATAATAATAATAATAAAACATAATCATGCATGTGATTGTGGAATCCGACCAAAAAGTGGCATTAGAATAAATTCAGGTTAAGGCCTCCCCATTGACAACCAGTGTGGTATTGATCAATTCTACAATAAATATGTAATCAAACTGCATCATATCCATCATATCAGAGGTGGACGACACTGACTGGACTAGATCTCACTTTTAATAAAAGCCCAATATCGGTCCAATATATTGGCAAACAGATACGCTAGTCTAACCCTTATTTCTTTTGTGTCTGCGCCCGTCTCCACACCTCTGCAGGAAAAAAAATGCCTAGGCGCAAACACAAAACGCTTCCCTCCGAGCTGCTTTGAACCCAATAAAGGACACGACGGACTCCCCCGGACACGACACACTCCCCGCCCCCCCCACCCCCCAGCCGATAGAAAGCGGCCCCGCTGGGAAACGGCGATGAGCTCACTACCTCTAAGGTGAGAATGAATAGGACCGAGAGACGACACGCCGACATCTGCAACGAGCCTCGGCCGGTCTCCAGACACCATCGCCTTGATGCGGGGAGAAAACACAAAGCTGTGATGTTGCTTTCATTGTATTCTCTCTCCGGGCATCTCTCCTTTGCTTTGTCGGGTTTCGTTTGGTGGTAGTACATAACATTGTTTGTATTTCCTGCTTTGATGATGCTGTCAAAAGTGAGCGCTAATTTCGGTAAACAAAGTCAAAGGTAAAAGTGGCCCCGTGTCGGCCTTTATTACTTATTATTACTTTTATTACTTATTATCCTTCTTTGCTGCTTTTGATGTGCAACATCCCTCACACACTTTTCTTCTTCCAGCACGAGAATGTGTCACTAATTCCGCAGTGAATTATTAATGGGGAAAACCCCATGCACAGCATCTTTAATTTACACTCGGCTTTTCTTTCGCTGTCAGCGGTGAGAATGAATACAAAAAGGAAGTCATATTGATAAAAGTGGCACTGCACCGTGGGCTAGGGGGAGGGGGGGGGAGGGGGGGCGAGGTTTTGTTGTTCCCAATCAGAGGAGAGGCTTCAGATTGTCAGCGTCTCCCCGGCCGGGCTGATTACTGCCTGTTTAGAATGGTGATTGCATGGAAAGGAGGGGATGACTGGATGCAAAGCACAGGGAAACGCAAGAGGTGGATGAGTGCTTTCCGGGTCGAAAAGGGTGTGTCTGTCTTTTTTTATACTACAAGATAAGACACTGATTTATCACAAATCAGTATGTTGCTTTCTCAAAGATATGAATCATAATTGAAGGCAAGTGAGGAAGACGTAATGATGTAATTTCAATGACAATTCCCTGAAAGCCTAAGCTCTTAAACGCGGCTGGTTTTCAGTGTAACAAGGCACCATTCTGTCATCTCCACTTTTTCCCTCCCTCCTCTCCTCTCTCTGCTCTGTTGTGACTTCTGTCCCCTCTGTCTCCCTCTGTGGCTGTTGTCTTTTATTCTAGCGGCCGTGTTGTATGAAATATTGAAGTGAACTCTTACTGTTGAATGTATCCACAATGGCATTGCTTTGGCAACACAGATACATACAGGTAACTGACAAAATAATGGAAGCATCCCATAGTTATTTTAATAGAATGCTTATATTTGGGATTTTTGTTTTGTCTCATTTCTATGCAAAGAAATTATAGAAATGTATGTGAGTATAAAACTCAAATAATACAGAATTCAATTGAGCTTAACTGCCACACCAGCAAAAATCTGCTCAACATTTCATATTATACACAACTCAGATGTCATCTTTAGATTGTATTCAGGCGTTTGGAACATTTTCTTTTCAAAATTGTTTTAATATCTCGTCTTTCTTGCTCACATAGGTGTGATCAGGTCGCGTCCTAATGGGATTTTTGCGTGCATGGTGGACTCTCCATCAGAATACTCAGGCGCAGTATGGGATAAGTGGTTTCCTTATGAATGGCTTTCGAGTCCAATCCTTGAAGTTTCAAAGAGAGTGTAAATCATGCAAACCGGAATTTGAATGTTATACTTTCGCACACATTTACATAATTTCCTTTTCATTTTCCTTCTCACACTACTTTGCATAGAACTCAGACAAAACATGCCAAATAAATGTATTTGGAAATAACGAGCACAATACATGTGGTGTTTCTGTTTTTTGTTTGGTTATTATCTGCTATTAAAATAATCTTTGTGTCATTTATTCAATTATATTTGTGTTTATTAGGGCCAAAAATCATACATGTCAGTGACAAAAACCTATACTTGTGTCCATTTGCTATTGTATTACCCCAGTAGTGGTATCACCATATATGAAAATGAATAGTATTGACATTATCTATGATTAGAGATTGAATCCTTCAGATGAAGAACTACACAAGTGCAGCCAAGTTTTTGAACAAGTGATATTTTCAAATCTCATCATCTCAACATCGCACAGTCGAGTATCCTGTGTGTCTCTGAAGTTAAGCCTTCATCTTATGAAGATTCAATGTCCATCTCCCCCCTCCAGGCATTGTACATCAAATCAACTGAAATGCATGCAAATTACACAGAAACTGCAGACACTGGATTACATTACGGACATCTGGGGATAACAATGTCATTCTCCATAGAATGAAATCCCAACAGCAATTTTCCCGTCGCCGTTCACTGTGCATTCACAGAGCTACAGAAAATCAGGCAATATAGGTACAAATGCTACTCCGTCTTCCTTTACCCCACCCATACGGCCCTGTCCCCCTCCACACACACACACACACACACACACACACACACACACAAAGACCCAAACCTCATGCTCATACAATGATGAAGATGTTGTATAAGTCATATGGAAGGTCGTCCACTGTTATGCCCTGTAAACCATGTTAGCCAGTGAGGGTTGTTTGTCACCGGGGCCCCTCTGAATTGGAGCGGTCCTTGGTTACAATCCCAGGCATTTATCAAAGGTTCCTCGTGGATGGCACAATGTCCTTGGGAGAGAATTCGCTCCGTAGGGCACGGCACACAGTAGAGGTCAAGTGCGTGTGGCTCCATGCGTTGTACAGTATGCTGGAACTGCACATAGTATGAAAAAAAACCAAACAGCATGAAAGAACTGGGAGTGAGAAGGGGAACTGCAAACAAATTCCTGATGTGAAAACGTACAAACAGATCCACTGTCGATGCACAATGTCACATGTGGAAACGTAAACACACATAATGCACTATAGTGTTGACACGGAAACCAAAATTTCAATACTACTCCAATACCGTTGCAAAAGATTGAATTCAATATTGAATTATTGGTAACACTTTACATTAAGTGTTCATTAAGTAATGTTAACTAATGCATTTACTAACATGAGTTAAACATGAATAACATTAACAAAGATTAGTTCATGTTAAATGCACATGAACAACTTCATTAATTAATGTTGTTATACATGTTTGTTTAGTTAATGCCAGGATATGTTTAAGTAATACATGAAGAGTTTACACTTTTAGATGAATAAGACACTATTCATGTTAGGTAATGCTTGATGTGACTTAATCACTTTAGTTAATGCCAGGATATGTTTGAGTAATACATGAAGAGTTAGGGTTTCAATTTAGACCATATATTGGCATTAACAAGCATATAACATTACTTAATGCAGTTTATTGTGCATTTAATATGAACTCATCTTTGTTAATGTCACTATTCATGCTTAATTCACGTTAGTAAACACATTACTTAACATAATTAACAAACATGTATAACAACATTAATTTATGCAGTTGTCCATGTGCATTTAACATTAACTAATCTTTGTTAATGTTGTTATTCATGTTTAATTCATGTTAGTAAATGCTTCAGTTAACATTAGTTAATGGACACTTAATGTAAAGTGTTACCAAAATCATTATTATAAACGTTCAGTGTTTCACCAAATGTGTTCTACAAGTTTAAATTCCATTTCAGTGTCAGATCTTAAGGTGTGCATGTGCAGATTGGAGTCAAAGAGTCAAAAGAAGAAGAAGAAGAAGAAGAAGAAGGAGGATTTGAATAGGGAGAGCTGCAGTCTCTTGACAGTGAACTAGAGCAGTTGGAGTCGAACAGCTGACACCATTCAACAGCATCAGCATCGTAGTAGTATCACAGTAAACTTAATAAAAGGCATGGATTCTGGCATCGTATACCTCATATTGCGGGCAATAGCGGGCAGCCATACGCACCAAGGGGTCATCGCAAACCCCTCACCATGACTGGGAACGCGCCGCAAATCAGCTTTCCGCCACAATCAAATCAAACAAGTGGGCTGGTGGGGGATGGACTGCGTAGCTTTTTTTTTTTTTCTTTTTTGTTACTGGCAAGTCTGTAACGTATTAATGATAACGGAAAGGGGACACAAACACCTGTCAGCGTTCTGTGTGACATCCCGGCCTGTTTTGAATTCCAGTCAAGGCGGTGATGGGGCCGGAGCAAAATGGAGCTATATCGCTGTCAGAGGCTGTCAACGCTTTAATAACCGAGAGCCTCTCTGCCTTTCTCGCATGCTGACAGGAATGCAGATATTTCCTTTCTCTTTTTTATTTTTTCCCTCTTCACTCTCTCTCTTTTCCCCTCCCTCCTCCTCCACCCGTTCTTGCCTTCGTCCTCTCTTTCTTTCCCCCCCCCCCTCCCCTCTCGGAGGCCCCTTCGAGATGAATCAAATAAACGGCGCCGAGATATGGAGTAATCCATTAGTCCTTTTCTCCCTGTCTCTGTCCGTCTTTCTCATTTCCATCTCTCCACTTCTGTCTCAACTCCCCCCCCCCCCCCTACTCTTACACCTCCATCGCTCATTTTCTCTCATTCCTCCTGCCTTTCCCTCTCTCTCTCTCTCTCTCCTGATCTGTAAGGCTGCTCATGTCTCTTAAGTCGCCCTAATCTTACAACATCAGCTCTGTAATGCGTCTCATTATGAGCGGTGGGCATGGCAATCAGAGTTATAAACCCCCTCGCTCTCCTCCAGCCCTCTCCTCCCTTAAATCCACTTTAATTCAAACTCCTGAGTGCCACACAGGGGTGGGGTGGGGGGGGGGGGTCTTATATGCATTCAAGGCCACGACTCCCGGTTGTGGTTCAGCTCACAATGCACGCCGTCCCCTTCTCAGCACGGCGATACATCTGACGCTCGAAAACAGGGGATTACTGTATGTCTGAGAGGGAGATCGGCATCCTTCACACCTCGAAATTAGCCGACTTCCCCCCCCCTCTTTTCTCCATCCGCGCCGTGAAAAACAAGACTCAGATTTACACGGCCGGATGGGAAAAGCAAAAACCGTCTTCGGAAGCCGGCGTCTTCAGCTATCGCCCCGCGTTCGGCGGGCTGTTAACGACGGCGCCCGTTTTAAATTAATTATCGTCTTCTTCTGTTTCTAGCATCCACAGCTTTCCATATGGCTAATTCTCCCATGTGACATATAAGGTAAATAAAGCTCTCTGTGTGTGTGCATGTCTCTGTCTTCCTTCTCCACGAGCTGGTGCTAATTAGAAGACACGTAGCAAAAAAAAAAAAAAAGGTGAAAAGTAAGGAATAATAGCAAAAGCATGAAGGGAGGAGAATATGTGTGTGTCTGCCTGGCTGTGATGAGATGGGTGAGGCTGTCAGCATGTGTATTACAGTGCACACGACCACGTGTTTGGGCTCTAATTGGGTTTCTGCTTCACCTTCTATTATTTAAAAAATACAATCTATCCCTTTATGCGTGACCACATTGCCTCCAAATCCTTTTGAATGTGCCAAGCAAGGAGAAAAATTTGATAGGCACCGCGTAAAGACTAAAACCGCAACGTCTTAGCAGTGACTTTGCTCCGGCGCCTGATAAAAACGGCAAATCCTCCTCCCGAATCGATGTTTGTGAAATAAATTTAAGCCACACTCGGGTGGCAGAGATTGGATATTGAATATTGCCTATGTGCACACACACACACACACACAGCACTTGCATAGTCATCACTGATGGACGGACACAACGGGTCAAACTCTGGAGAATCCAAATGCAAAAGTAAAAAATAGAAAAAGATAATGACTGAAAAACCGACGGGAAATTTCGTTTTTTGAGTACGACCCGCTTTAACCGCAGTTACTTTCCAGCGACGCAACAGCCTTGACTCTAAAAAGAAAGAAAGAAAGAAATAGAAAGAAAGAAAGAAATATGACGAGACCCCCGACCGAAAAGAGAGAGATGTGTTGCTCCGCCGTCTCGTCTCGGCTTTAATTACCTTCCGGGGAGCATAATGCAAGCTTTAGAGTTAGATCAGACGGAAAGGGGAAAGTGCGAAAGAGGCGGAGGTGGAGGGCGTGGGCGAGAGAGAAAAGGAGGAAGGGAAGGAGAGCGGAGAGGAAGGTGGAGGTGGGGAAAAGGTGAGAGGGAGGAGAGAAGAGAGAGAGACGCACAGAGAACCAACATGTTGATTAGAACCGCGTATTTTTAGATCGGCGGTAAACTAAATCCAGACCGTTCCTTATTTAGAACACATTCGTTTGCACTAGGATTCGAACCACCTAACTGTAAAGAGACTGTCGCCATCCAGCATAAGAAAAAGAAGAGAAAAGGGGGCTGAGAAGAAGGAGAAATACTACAGAAGCCTTTTTAAATAAGAGACAGAGAAAGCAAGAGAGTGATTACATGAAAGAGAGGGAATAAAATGCAGCCTAATTACAGAGCATATATTAAATCCCACTGTTTCTCCGTTATCTAATATTTTGAAAAGTAACTTTGAAAGACCGAGATTATCGTCTGAAAATAAGACCGATTACAGCCTCTCTGCTATTGTATTATGTAACACCGGGTGTTAATATTTTGTATTACATTTGATTTTTATCTCGTCGCAAAACGGCCCGATGTTGAGTGAGATTTTGCTCCGAGGGATAGTTTGTTCCGAGAAGGAGTGTATGAAGTTATGATAAAGACAAGGGAATGAAAGAGAGAAGGAGGGAGGGAAAGCAAAGTTCAGAAGAGAAGAGAGGAAGAGAGAGAGAGAAAGAGAGAGAGGGGGAGAGGGAGAGGGAGAGGGAGAGAAAAGGAGGTGAATGATGATGATTGTTTTTGTCCAGTATTTTCTTTTTTTTTTTTGCATAGTGTGCAAATGTCATACTGTGGAGGCTTGGAGCTATAGTGTGTGTGTGTGTGTGTGTGTGTGTGTGTGTGTGTGTGTGTGTGTGTGTGTCGTATTGGCGCTGCCAGGGTGACGCACTTTTATGATGTCATCTGTCCTGTGGAACAGATTGGATTTAATTGGCTGGTCGTTTCACAGCCGCATGCCTTTTTTTTTTTTAACAAGCACATCTATAAATTACACACACGCACACACACACACACACACGCACACACACAAATTCTAGTAAAAACTCCATCATCCCCGCCGCAGTGTGGGACGCACTTCACCTCGCCGTACACTCGATGAAGCACACACAAAATTTTGTATGAGCGATTCATATCAAAACGGCGTGAGGACACTTGGATCGCTCGCACACATACAAACATAAATTCTCTCTTTCTCTTTCTCTCTCTCTTCACACACACACACACACACACTCTCGCAGCTATCGCCCCCATTGCTCTCACAATGTTCTCCCCGGCCCTTACAACATGAATCGCATTGTCGTCGCGCGGCGATATATCAACCTTAGCCTCGCAGCCCCGGCTGTGTCCTACCCCAGAGCAAACCCTGTGTTCTCCTAGTTTGCAGCCCTTAGTAGCGCTGATAACACTCGGGGTCCACCGGCCCCCCATTCATCACCTTCGTACGAGCCCGCTGGATGCTGCACTCCAACAGCAGCGGCACAGGGGCGGCCCGGGAAAAAAAAGGCTGAAGGAAGCATGGCTGCATCGATAGCACTTTTTCCACTTTTTTTGAAATGCATCATTTTTTGTTTTTTTGGGAGATCGTCCCACTGGTCAGCTTATTGCAGAAATATTGCAAGAGAAGAGAACTGATACTTAGCGAGGTAAAGGGGAATTTCAGACGTGGCAGCAGTATCTAGTGTCAATATACAAAGAAGATGAAGTGTATAACCACTGAGGAGAATGGCTATCCAAAGTCTGCTGTTTATATGATCAGTTGCCGTTGTTCAAAGGTTTATATTGGTGAAACTGAACGTTCTCTGAGCATAGAAGTTCTATCAAGAGGGAGGACATGAAAAATTCCTGCAGCAAGACACTTTAAAGAGGGCGGACATCCTCTATCAGCTTTCTTTTCTACTGGTGTTGACAATGTTACTGTTGGCCCCTGAGAGGCTGATGTCAATAGGCCTACTATTAGGAAAAGGAGAGACTTTTAATTTGAAAAGTCTGCAACCTAATGGTATGAATGAGGATTTAAAGGTTCTAATGCTTATCTTTTATTAGTCTTGGATGTATGGTACTATATTATGGTGTTAGGCCCTATATGTACAGGGTGTAAAGCTGCATCGTTGCCTCTTTTACACTGACCTTT
Source organism: Centroberyx affinis (assembly GCF_046629955.1). NCBI lineage: Eukaryota > Metazoa > Chordata > Actinopteri > Beryciformes > Berycidae > Centroberyx > Centroberyx affinis. The sequence goes on from NW_027279904.1 coordinate 106,155, forward strand.
AACATGCAACCTGATTGGTCTAAATCCACTGATGTGACCATTTTGGAAACTTATTTAAGATCCATTGTCTTCTTCTCATGTAGCTCTGATGAAGCCTTTTTATGTACCAATAAAAACACGATTTTTTAGAACATCCATCGGCCTCCAAGAGTAGCTGAATTTGTTTGTTCCTTTTTCCGTCAGTCAGCTTGCCCATTAAGTGACGGGAACACGGACACTACAATTATCCAGGTGCCTTGGTGCGTGCATGCACTTTTAGCAAAAACCTGCTTCATATTTACACAGTTAAACACATTCACACCTGGGAGCTGGCCAGTACAACCACCAGTCTCCTACTGGTGGCCACTGAGCAGCTGGGGGTTCAGACGATAGAGCGTTCCTCATTCACTTTCCCCAACCACATTTCCCCAGCTGGTTCGGGAATCCCAACTAGCATTCTTCCGGTTCCAAACTCGCTTCTCTACCATCTAAACTATTAATTGAGTAGAATACTGAACATGTAGAACACAGACTCTCATGACACTCAAAAATGTTGTTTGTAGATCATTCATTGATAGCTAGATTTGCGTTTGGTGTATGGTGGATGATCAAGACGTACAGAGAAGAGGGAGGGGATGCAATGCGAACCTGTGCGATGTGAATTCATGAGCCAGCATCCACCCACCCACCCATCCATCCAGGACACATTCACACACTCTGTGAGACCACAAGCCAGCAAGCCAAGGCCCTATCAAATGCCACGAGAAAAACAACAGATCAGCGATGCCGCAGCCTCGACCGCGCTACCAACTAGCCTCTTGGCCCTTGTACCGGTGGCGGCGGATGTATCCATTCTTCCGGTTTATGAGATGGGACAGGATATAAACATGGCTGCTGAGTTGGTGGAATGCAGGCTTTATTATGCCGGCAAAGCCCACGGTGTCTCATCATACTGGGTGATGGAGACGGGCCATATTACTGTACAAAAGTTCCAGTACAACTTCAAAGAACTGCTATTTTTTTTTCTATTTTTCCACAGTAACCATTCTTCCCGTTTCTCTTATTTTGCAGAAGTTATCACTATCGAGTTATGAAAGGACATACAGAGAGGGACGGATTATAGAGCGTGCATGGAGATGCAATGGTGCACAATGAAAAAAGAAATATTTCAGTTGTTGTCCATTTTATTATATACATTGTCGCCGCCGCCGCCGCCGCCGCCGTGCTTCAAAGACGCCATTTATGCCAAGATGAGCGCTGCTTTACAATCTGAGTGGAATGATTCATCCGGGGATTCGAAAAAAACCAAAACAACAAAAAAACAGCAGCACAATGTCCCTACACCATTACACCCAACTGCACATTTCAATAGACCGAATGAGTTCAAACACACGGTATTAATAGTAATCAAACACACTGTACGGCAAAGAAAGCGCTGCATCCATTCATCTTCGCTGTGAAAGCCATGAAATGACAAACATTAAAAAAAAAAAAATCATGTCCGTGTTTATCCTAAGTGAAACGATGCGCTGCGAAAAGAAAAACAGAGATTGCACTAATGCATGTAATGCAATTACAAGCAGTGAAACCGGCAGCCATCACAAAAGGATTGGAAACATTGCTTGTGTGGCATGACAGAACCTATAATTCCATATGCAAGTTTATTAAATAACATGCCTGATTAGTGGAGGATCAGTACTGGAATCCATATTAAATACAAATAAGCTTATAGCCAGGGTCTTTTAAAGCACTGCACTTATTGATAGAGCTCTCTAGCTGCACTGATTAAGAGAATTAAGAGAATTTTATCAGGAAAACATGACCTTTAAGCAGTAACAGAGGTTTTGTATAGATCTGCTACACAGTACGCCTATCTCATCTAGTTAATCTCACACATTCTGGCTGTGTGTGTTTCTGCGTATGCACCTACTATGAACACATGTGCATGTATCCCTCTGTGTTAATGTGTGTCTACATGTGAAGCTGCCCGCCTGCGTATGCTGTATATTGTGCGCATAAAGCTTCAGGTGAATGCGTATGTCCTCCCATATGTGTGTGTGTCCCCAGACAGGTTGATTCATGGGCCTCATCCCTCCTATTGGGTTCCCTATCGATCAGGCCGGCTGCCAAGCATGGGCTGGGAACCACAGAGCGGTCAGCGCTATCAGATACACAGCGGCTACAGGGCCGCGGCGTGCTGGGACCCGCGGGTCCGGGGGCACGAGGGGGCGGCTGTTCACATCTGCCGCTGCCTTCGCGTGCCGTCGGAAACGTCGGAATTACGGGTTTGAGCGCATGTGAACGAGCTAACAAAGCGGGGATTGTCTATGAGGCGAGATGAGATGTGATGAAGGTTTATCGATCCATGGGAAGACATGAGGTTGCTGCTGGTGCAGCAAAAGTAATAGGATTCAGCAGGGAACAAGACAAATGGAATATAAGAACAAAAACAGAAGATACAATGAGAGAAAACAGAACAAATATTAAAAAACAATAAAGAAAAAACGTAAAGAGTATGGATTCTCAACCATTTTCATATCAAGGACCCTAAATTTAGTACACACTGGGGCCCCCATTTGATGAGATTTTGTCTCTCGAACCCAAATCTGAGAATATTTTTATTGTTAGATATGATTTTGTCCAGAATTCCATGACTGTCTGTATTGTAGGTAGAGAGATAACAGAGAAACTATGATCAAAATAGTCATTCTTCTACATTCTCTAATTGTGTTAACTTCTAGTGAATTAAATAATGGTGAAGTTTAACAGTTGATCAATTTGCTGGGGACCCCCTGGAACCCCCTCAAGGACCCCTGGTGGTCCCCGGACCACACGTTGAGAACCACTGGTTTACAGTTGTTACTTACAGATGTGACTTAAATATGCTTAAATATACTTAAATATGTTCTTCCAGTACAAATGGAGCTATAGATTTCACAGTTTCTCCCGGATGTCACAGTGAGCGACAGGCCTAGAAACGCTGGCACTAACAATACCAGTGGTGGAGAAAGGTCTCCTGGTCTCATTTGTTTACAGTAATTATATCAAGGTATCGCAATTAATTCGACAAAGATATATTGATGTTTAACAAAGCTATATAATGCACCTTTAATGTTATTTTTTCAGTATTTAGCTAATTATAGCTTTCAATACCTATCCCTTCAGGGGCATTTCAGCAATAAAAGGCACTGGTACTGGTACAGGAGATCACACACACACACGCACGCACGCACACGCACACACACACACACACACACACACACACACACACACACACACACACACCACACACACCCACACACACACACATCACACCAGCAGTGTTCCTTCTACTAAGCACCCTCTCTAACAAATCAAACAAACCTGTCACTGAATCATATAGTTTACCTTGCTGGTTCAAATCTGATTTTTTTTTTTCCTTAAGAAACAGATCATATCTTTTCATTTCTGTGGGGAGAAAAACCCCCCCCGAACAGAATCAGATTTTTACATTAGCACTGAACAGATCAGATCTGCCGCTGGAGTAAATAATCTGATAGCAGCTTTAGAGCTGTGATTATGTCAGCTGTACTGGAGTCAGGTAGAGTGTGTTTTGGGGAGTATGTGGAGAAGTTCAGTGTCTACCCTGGGATGTAGTGCATCTGCCTTGCTGTGTGTTTATGTATGCTCACACACAGACACACACATATTTGTTGGAGAACTGACACTGAATACCTCTGCTTAAATCACTTAAGCCTAGCTAATACCACTGCCAGATCTGGGCCAAATACTTTCTAGGATTTCTTTAAGTCTACTTTGGTGTGAGATGAGTGGGGGTTACCACATAGGATGACAACATGAGGGCCAGAAATTTTAGATAATCACAAGGAAATATTGGAAAGTATATTGAGAGGTTAAAGGACATTACTGTGTTTTGGGGAGTTTGGCCCACTGGTTAACCAATATGTGACCTGATGATTGGCACCAAATCGACAGCTCTGTCCAGTGCGCATTAGCATACGCTTTAGCATACAGCATAGTAGTTAGTAATTGTAGGCAGCTAGCATCATCCAAAGCAGTGGTTCTCAAGGTGGGGTCCAGGGACCACCAGGGGTCCTTTAGGGGGTTCCAGGGGGTCCCCAGCAAATTGATGAATTGTTAAACTTCAGCATTATTTCATTTACAAGAAGTTAACACAATTAGATAATATAGAAGAATGACTGTTTTGATCATAGCTTTACTGTTATCTCTCTACCTACAATACAGATAGTCATGGAATTCTGGACAAAATCATATCTAACACAATATATTCTCAGATTTGGGTCAGAGAGACAAAATCTCATCAAATGGGGGTCTGTGGCGCTAATGTGGACTAAAATAGGGGTCCTTGATATGAGAAAGGTTGAGAATCACCGATTCAAAGTATGAAGAGAGATCTTTTAGTAGCCCAAAGTTGGTATTGGTTTTCATTTTATGGCCTGTAGATTCATAACTTCTGAAAGCAAAATCTCAATCTTCATCATTAGGGAAGTCCATTATGAATCAACAGCACAACAACTTTAGCTGACTGGCTAATTTCACTCACTTGTATGCCTATGTTTACCTATGTAAACAAAACAACTTACTCTCAAAGTCTTGTGGGAAGAGAGATCTTCTGCCATTGAAAGTGTATTGTTTTTGTTAAATTTATTTTATATGCTTGCTATTATATGCTTGCTATTAAATTTAATTATCCACCCAGCCTTAGAGCTGCTACAAGTTCTCAATTTCCCACTTTTAGGACAATGCCAGTCGCCTACGATTACTTAACATGCTGTATGCTAAAGCGTTAGCATGCTCACTGCACAGAGCTATCTACCAAAGACACAGATATGATTTTGTGGGTTGTGGGAGGGTGTATTGTGTACACACACAGGGAAGGATCTACACACACACATACACACACACACACACACACACACAGGGGAGGTTGTGGGAGGGTGTATTGTGTACACACACAGGGAAGGATCTACACACACACACACACACACACACACACACACACACACACACACACACACACACACACAGGGTCTACACATACATACGCACACAGACTGTACATACACAAACGCTTTGTAAAAATGTACTTACTCTGAAAATCTAAAACTCAGATATATCCCCACACACACAGATGCGCGTGCACACATACACACACTGCTGTGTAGAGTTCAGAGGTGTGTGCAGGCAGTCTATTAGAGTCTGTAGGAGTGGAGGGTTTGCTGCTGAGTCTGTCTGTCATCGCCTCCTCAGACCCACAGTCACACTGCCACGGCCCTCAGGCAACAGAGGGACGTGTGGGTGTGTGTGTGCGTGTGTGTGTGTGTGTGTAAGGACACTCAGAGTGAGGACATTTTTGCCAAGTGAGGTCATTTTGGCCGGTTCTCACTTCTTTAAGAGGTTAGTTTAGGGATTGAGGGTTAAGTTTACAATCAGGACAAAGAAAACAATAGCGTATTTTGCTACTCTGTCGCATCAATTTATACAGCATAAGATATAAGATTCAACCTATAGCCACTTCATGAAAGCTTTTACATTTGCTGTTCTAAACACTCGGTGTCTGGTAGCAATTTCCCGGGAAAAATCCTCTGGTGCACAGAAAGTGATGCGTTTCATGTTTCCACCAACAGCAACAGACTGTTTGAATTTTGAGGCTTTATTTGTGTTTTTATTCAAACGACAATGTGTAACGTTCAATATGGCATATATCAAGTTTCCATTATAGATCGAAACAACTGAGCAGACAAAGCCAAACGGTAAAAAAGGAAACATAACACACCTTAGTGTGGCTCAGGAAAAAGACAAAAGAAAGACAAACAAACAAAAAAATACCATATAGGACCTTTGTATTTTGATCCACCCTAAAACACTTGCTGTATACCTTCCACTTCTGGGTCCATTTTGTTGTTTGGTGGTGTATTTCTCTTATTTCCGTGGATAACTGGCTAAACATTGACAATGTGACGTCATGTTGAGATTTTTCCATCTCAGCTACAATGGACTTTAATAGCAGAAAATGCGTCATCTATCCTAATCATCAACGGTAAATGTTATACAGGGACAGTCATACAGGGAAAATCCATTAGTAGAAGAGGCAGAGATACCAATTTCCCCACCGACAGCAGCCTCAATAGAGCAGCAACAATGCACATGCACACTAAGGGGCCCAAGCTTTTCTTTTTCTTGACTGGAAAGCTTTTCTCTGCTATCGCTCCCTCCACCTACACATATAACCCACAGCTGAAAGCAACAAGTCCACGCCTGTTCTCTGGGGGGTTACTGAAAGTCATTCTGGGAAATGTCGGAAATCACTAACTGAAGTAGAAGATGACGAGGCAGGTTGAGGGAAAGTAACACTAAAAAAAACAAAATAACTCCTGGGATGCATTGAACATCACAGATTGATGATGGCTGAATCTATACAGTCTTAATTAGTGGGGGATGGGATGCTTTTCTCTCTTGCCTACTGCAGCTTTAAGGTTAAGGTTATAGGGGTTAGGGAATGAATATAGTCAAGTGGAAGGTCCTCGTAAGGATAGAAGTACAAGGATGCGTGTGTGTGTGTGTGAGTGTGTGTGTGTGTTTGTGTTAATGTATGCGAGTGCCCTCGGGCAGTGCCCAGCACCAGCTGTTGGTAATAAGCTGCGGCTGTTAATGAACGGCTTCTCTAAGCTGTGGAGCTACGGGGCACCGGGGCCCATCCAGAGCAGCGGCCTGGCCCTACACTTAGCAAACACCCCTGCTGCTCCCATAATATAACCACATTACTCTCTCTTTCTTTCTCTCTCTCTCTCTCACACACACACACACACACACTCTCTCACTCGTTCTCCACCCCTTTATGGAGTCAAATCAACCTAATAGACCTGCAATGAGCCTGCCGAGCGCCGCAATGAACTTCGGCCTCGGGCGCGACGCAAACGCCGAAGGACGTGTAAAAAGGGAGATCGCATTGTAACGAGGAGGAGAAAGTGCCACTGAAAAACAGCGGGATTGGCTGCAGGGTGAGGTCAAGATGGAAGGATGCATTGTGGGTACGGAGTGTGCGTTTCTAGTAAAGGGAAACCTGTTTGATTTGTTTTTTTTTTCCTCTTTTGTTTTCATCGTCGTCGCTTTACTCGCTGTTCGGCCCCCGCAACTGTGTCTTTTCCCGGGCACGCACGCACGCACACACACACACACACACACGCACACGCACACGCACACGCACGCACACACGCACACACGCACATGCACACACACACACACACACAAAAACAATGCTCACACACCAGCCTCACCTCCTTGACATTCTTTCTTTGTTCTCCCGGAACCTTTCATCTCTGTGTACTATTTTTCTGACTTTTCCCCTATTCCTCTCTTTGTATTCATACCCGAACACACTCTCTCTCTCTCACTCTCACTCTCACTCTCTCTCTCTCTCTCTCTCCCTCTCTCCCTCTCCCTCTCTCTCTCTCTCCCTCTTCTCTCTCTCTCTCTCTCTCTCTCTCCCAGGAGACACATGCTTTCTTCAGTGTCGTACCCTGTTGCATGTGCAAGTATCTGCCGACTCACGCTGAAACACCTCTGTCATTGAATTCAACCCTCCTCCTCCTCCTTCTACAAAGCTTGAGTGATTGGATTTTTTTCTCCTTGGGGGTAGCTACTTAAAAAAAAAAAAAAAAATCGCAAAAATCCAAATTCTAGGTATTTAATACATACTTTGACAGGGAGAACGGCGTCTATGTGCTGTGATCCATTAACAAGATGGACGGATAAAGTCATTTTTTTTTTTTGATAAAAGGAAATCAAACCTGAATGTTGGTGATCCGCGTTGCCTCTCTTTGATTTGAGGATTAGAGCTTTGGACTGTTCATAGCTGTCTTTACAATTACACTGAGGCTAATGGAAGCAGACGCCGTTAATCTTCGCATGCTGGCGCCAATGTAGATCTAGCGGCGCTCTCCGTCTCTTAGTGCTAAGTGTGCAGCCCCGCCGCTCGGCCCGAATACACTGAGCACGCCATCACACACTATCAACACACCATCATTTATAACAATCCAACGCAATTCCTCAGCAGTCGAGATATAACCGTTTAATTTATTTGCGCGAGACAAGACAAGGATGAAATATAACGGCGTCGGGTTTGAGTGATTGCCGTGTCGCGGATTTTTCCGGCGTCCCCAAAAGAAAAAAAAAAAAAAAGACGGAATGTCAGCAGAGCAGTTACTGCCAGCATGCGCTGACATAAACATTTTACAAGTCGGGATTTATTGTCATTAGTGTTAATGATGTCATTCTAAACCATTGCACAGTCACAAAGCATGTACTTATGTGTGACATTTACAGGTCTATATACTGAGAGAGAGAGTGAAAGGTGTAACCCCCCTTTTTCCACCTGCCATTAACATGTGCAAAAGATAGATGGGGCAAAAAGTACAAATACATTCAAGACCCATCATCCAAACCAGCTCCGGAGGTGGTCAGAGACATTTGGCCACATCAACAACAACAACGTGTAAAAGCAATTCTTCTCCAAATCCACAAATAACATAAACGGAAACAGAGAAAAAATAACTCAGACAGGCAGCAGGCAGCTCAGATAGCAACATCCTTGTCAAAAAACGGCCTGTCAGGAGCCTCTTGGACGAGAAACAAGTGAGACATGGCGTTCACTGTCAGTTCTGAAGGATGCAAATAGTGAGAGAGGAACGTTTTGGCAAGGGAAAGGGACATTTTAATGTATTATGTAAATATAATCCGGCTAAATCAGATGTAGACCCAGTCTGGATTGAGATGCATGGGCCAACAAAAAAAAATGTCTGCGCTGCGGTAATCTGGACCAATCTGTGTAAACAGAACAAGGAGATCAAATTATTGTTTTTCCTCATGTGCATCTTATGTTTGTCTATCTCTCCATTCATCTATCCATCTATCCACCCATCCATCACCATTCCCTGGCCTTAGTTTCTCCTGTCGGAGTCTTTGTGACACAGCGGAGCATGAAAAGGCATAAATGGCGGCGCAAACGGAGCAAATGAGTGGCCATTTAATTGCCGCGAGTTAAACCGGTTCCCTGCGGTAGGGGATGAGGGCTGGACGCCTTCAGCAGTAATTATCTCAGGTAGCTATCTCATTACCACCCCCTTTCAATATGCAAATGTGGCCGCGGGCCCTGTGCTTTACGGCGCCGGGTGCCACGTTGCCGGGGCAGCCATTTTGTGGTGCTTTTCGAGAGGCCGTGCTGTTTATTGCCAGGTAGAGAAAATAACTTAAGTACTGGTTATGTTTCCGGGGATAATAGAGTCGTTTTATTGTCTTGGCTTCCGCATGTGTGTCTGATGTACAAGACTTGTTCAATTAAATAGCCGGGTCGTTGCTATCAAACAGAACATTGCCTCAGTGAGGAGCGTCTTAATGATCAAGGTGATGAAAGGAACTCATAAATTAGGAAAGTTATGGGCCGTTTCAACGTCCACAGCGGGGCTGTTCCTCCATGCCTGTATTAGCTCAGAATAAAGCAGCTTACATAACACATTTCCCAACTGTGATTAAACACATAATGCTTGACTTGGGGAGCTATACGGAATAATTAAAGCGGAATAAAAAATAGCTCTAGGTATTGAGGGTTAGTCTGACTACTGAGCATTTCAAAGGGTGGAGAAAAACAATATGTTCTGCTGAGAGCCTGAACCCCCTTATTTTCTGTTCCAAATTGTGTACGTGCGGTTCCCTGAGCATTCTGGGTACGTGTAGCATGCGTAGCGAGCGGTCCAATCCCACCGCAGCATCGGCTTGAAGAGGCTTCTGCCGGCTCTAACTACCCCGAGGTTGGCATTCAAGGGAGGGAGAGAGGGAGAGACAGAAAAAGACAGAGAGAGAGATGCTAATCATCTGAGCTGAGGAGAACAAGGCTTGAGAGAAAGAGAGAGCGAGAGAAAGGCTAGACATGCACATAGAAAGATGTTTCTGCCAATGGCATTTTTTGGAGTCAAAATAAAATTCAGCAATAGGATAAGGATCTCTGCTTGTAGTTTGCCTGCCTGCCTGCCTGCCTGCCTCTGCATCTGAGGGACAACAATTACTTCTGTCACTATCTGCCTCATAAGCCTTGCAGTGAAAAGAGGACTTTGACTGTCTGCAAAAATAGCAATATTAGCTTCCAGCCATGATATATTTTAGGATATTGATTCCCGAGCCCTTTGATTGGTGTGGAGCTGGATGAAATTGAAGGGAATTATGGATCAGTCTCAGTCTGTCGCATGAGATCTCAGATGCGTATTTTTAAAATGACACTAATTGTCTCAAGGGAAGAAGCGCTATATTGCTTGTTCATTCATTTGTTTGTGTGTTTGTTTGTTCATTAGTCATGCGCAATATGTCAGACATCACTGGTCTGATTTTGATGAAACTTGAGGTAATGATGCATCTCACCACCAACACTGATTGGCCCAAAGGGGGCGCTACAATTTCAGGTTGTCTACTGTTGCCTTGTTTCATACATCACGACTCGCACAAGTATAGTATCCGGGTGCCTCTCTGTTTACTCTCCTCTCATCCACCTAAGTGAGTCATTCTAATAATATTAGAGCCACACACAAGTGCTCCCTCCATGGAAACAGTCTATCGTTTGCAAACATGACAGCCACACGGGGGGAAACACAAAAACACAAAAAACATAAATCCCACAGTGCTGGTAGACTTGAAAAGCCCTGAAAACGAGGTCTAATCCCCATCTCTCTCTTTTAACTTCGCTTTCCCTTGTTCTCTACAACCACTATTACACCTGGTGCAGGGAGCGAGGCGGTTTCAGAAAAACAATCCCATCAACCGCCACAATTGGACTGTTTGTTTGGGAGGTTAGAGAGACCACCTTCCTTTGCCCTGCTTGCTTGGGGCAACTCTCCTGGGATGCAGAGATCAGTTCAACTCAGGTGCATATTAATTCATATAGGCTTAAAAGGTTAGGTTCCACAGCCACCAGCTAATATCTCGCTGATGTCATCAATTAAAATCTTCTCATTCCTGGTCCTTAAGGAGCGTGTGAAGGATCTTCTACTTTTCGAGTGCGGTGCTAATGCACTTTACCCAATAATCAATGTATACTCTGTGTAGAATGATAAAACGGCCTGGAATGGCCTTCTCCTAGCTTAATTATAACCCTCATAGGTCTCTCAAAAAAGTGTGCACACATCCCTCAAGCATGTTAAATGTGCAGACTGACAGACAAATGCAATGTATCTCAGAGGGAATAATACATTATCTCCCTCTTTTTTTTTTGCCCAGTGGTTTTAACGAGGATGAAACTCAATTTGCTCTGGACTCTCAGATCAAATTTTAATTAGTTTTTTTTCTCCCCCCCCTCCTCTCTGGATCTTGATTCTTGGAGGGTGGTAGGAAAAGTCGGGTGGTATTTGGATATTTGCCCCCCCCCCCCCTCTCCGCCCCCCTCCCCTCGGGGTGGGCATGTCCCAACCAAACCTCCACCCACCATCTACACACCCCCCCCCACCCCTCCTCCATCCCCCCAGTCTCCAGGCTGCCACAGACAGACGAAATGCCACATTAGTATTCAGACGGTACACTTGCTCATCAGCTCTCTGAGCCCAACACTCACTGGACAAAGCTTGAGAAACACACACACCACACACACACACACACACACACAAGTATGTAGAGACGAGGAGACATTTTGAATAAGACGAGGAGACATATTTGGATAATCACAGTACACAGTAGTGGGATTGCGAGGAACTTATTTCTTTACGACTGCATGAGACTGTAGCGCATGGTTTTCTCATTACATGTTGCATTTTCTATTTTCTATTGCGCGTTCATAATGGGAAATGGGTGCTCGTGGGACAAAGCTAATCATTAGAAGGGCACGCGATAACACTGACACATCACTAAACCACGCGATTGGGCTGCCGCAAAGTGCTGCAGGCTATACTTTTTAAACGCGACCCATCTAATTTTCTTACTGTTTCCGCGAGGTATCGATACGTCCCATTAGTCTGTCCATCTCCACTCTCATCCTCCTATCCCCCCCCCCCCCGCCTATTCAAAATGATATGCTGATAGAAAGCTGGCGCGCTGCGACATGTCAGCACATTTACAGATAAAGCCTCTGTCTGCTTTGTAATGAATGCTTAAGTGGTCCAGAGCACTTTAAGTCCGGTACACAACAAAAACAACAACAACAACAACAACAACAAGAAGGAGGATAAAATGGAATTTGCCGGTACCTTTGCATTCTGGAGTGCAGAGTGGAAGAGCTAAGAGTAAGTGAGTCACGGTAGTTAAGGATATAAGTGGTCATGAGTAAGTGAGAACATGCGGTTTACCTTCCAAAACTGCCATGGAGTCTCTAAATGTAACGAGCACTCAACCCTCTGAAACTCGGACAGGTTTTTGCTTTAAAATCCACTTGAGGCAAATCAGTAGGCAAAAAAAGTGTTTGACCTCCTGCAAAGAGCAACACGACTCTTCTACCGCCCCGCACTGAAACGTAAGCCTCTAAAGCTGCGTCCGAGCTACACTTTGAGTCACTTTCGCAAACTCTGTGAAGTTAAGAATGAAGGAGGAAAGACTCTTCTTATCTCGGGTCCTGACAGTAAAGTCAAACCAGCTTGTGATCGATTGAAATTTCATCTCTCCCTCTACAGCGGAAGGTAATGCAGAAGGCTCCCACAGGTGAGAATAAGATTTGTCTCTTTTCACAGGTAGCAGGTAGCAGGTAGCAGGTGGGACACCCCCCCCCCCCGCCCTCCGCCCCCCTCCTCCCCTGCACCGACATGCAAACAAATGAATGGTAATTGTGCAGCACTTTAACATGGCTGCACTGCACAAAGAGTGAACGGGAGAGAGAGAGAGCAAGAGAAGATGAAGTTCAGCAGTGATTGCCATCCATCTGTCTGCACTCTTCCAGCGGAAAGTTTCGCTGCTCTTTTTGTACGCCAATTTAGGGTAATGAAAGAGATAATTGCCGGCTCGGTCTGTTTGTTTGTGTGTATGGGTGCGTGTGCACGTTCAGACACATCCAATTGCAATAGGCTGTGAATAGGGCTGGGAGCGTTCATTTGTCTTGGCGGCAAGCTCGGTCGGCGATTTCTGGGAAAAATATGAATATAATATAAGAAAGTCAACTTACCGACTTGAGACGAGTCACCTGGAGAGAAAGAGAAAGAGAAGATGGATCAGTTCAAAGAGGAAAACAAAATATGGCTAGAAATCACTCCGTTCCGTCCACCGAAAGATAATCACGATGAAATGAGATATAATAGCACAGGGAGAAATAGTCGGAGTCAGGCGGCAATTAGCTTTAGACATCTACACTAGCACTATTACACAAATAAACCTCACACAGAGCTGCTAATTGAGATGGTAGGGGAAAACAAGAACCAGGGGTGTTCAGAAGGCAGCATTCATATTTTTCTTTATGAAAAAAAAAAAAACAACTCTTAAAGGTCGAAAGAGGACCCCTCATACAACAACTAACTTCTTGACATTCACTTTCCACTTCCCGCTAGTCTGCAAATAACTCCTCCTAGGACCAAACTCATTAAAACGAGACAGTGTTTCGGGATGAAACTTTAAAAAAAAATAATCTTCCAAACAGCATTTTAGCCACCTACACTATCTGCTTGTGTTACTTTAACCAGATTAGCCAATTAAGGAAGAGTTTTTCACTAATGAATGCGACCTAGCCAAGAGGCACAATTAAAAGCGAGTCAAGGACAAACAAAACTCGACCACAGTTACAAAATTCAATAAATCAACAAGAATAAGTCAGTAGCATGGAATAAATAGTTAAGTGCACGTCACTACAGCTGGCCTAGCTTTCTGCTTCTCGTCTCCTCCTGAGAGAATGACACGGCACATCAAGGCATGACGGCTCAGGCAGACTGGACAGCGTACACAGATCGTATTAGAAACCACAGAAAGTGACGGGTATTTAAAGCGGGAGAAAGAGGCAGAGAGCAAGACAGAGAGATACAGACAGAGGGATAGACAGGATTAGAGCGAGAGAGGGAAAGGGGGGAGGGGGGGCAGTAAGTCAAAATGAAGAAAATCAAAGGAGTAATGGAAAAAGTAGAAAAAAAAAAAGAATCGTCAACAGAAATGGGGCTATGAGGGGGGGTGACTCAGCAAAAATCTCATATCAGGCAGCCTCAAGCTCATCTGTGAAATGGTGGGGACTTGATGGCACTGGTGGGTCTAGTGTGTGTGTGTGTGTGTGTGTGTGTGTGTGTGTGTGTGTGTGTGTGTGTGTGTGTGTGTGTGTGTGTGTGCATTCGCTTGTACGTGCATGTGGATGGATGGGGGGGTGAAAAAAAAAATCACTGCTTATCCATGCAAACAGCTCAATATCAATATCTGCAGCCCAGGCTGCTGCTGGCATCACTGTCTCCCCCACCCAGCTCGATAACACGGGAACCCGGCCCGACTCTTATTCCTCTTGGGTTCCGTCCAATGTTCAATAAACAGCTCAAAAAAGAAAAAAAAATTGTTTTAATAAACACGAATACTTTTCATCAGCAATATTGATCCTTGTTTTGCAGGTCAAATTCCTAATTAAAGATGGGAGCTGCTCCATGCGCTGGCAGGTGTTAAGTATAAGATCTGGAAAGTAGAACTATATGCAATTCTACTTCATAAAGTTCTGCATCTGCTGAACAATTTCAACACGTCTCATCCATGTATCCTCTTGTCAGTGTCCTGTTGAAACTTTGTATTTGTATTATTTTGGCTCTTTTTTACTGCCTCTACTTCTAGATCCCTCTCCCATGTACTGAGGTGACTGTAGGATTTGTATTAGGTCCTTGTTGAAGATGTCTGAAATGCCTGTAGTAGTAACCTTTATAGGGCAGCTGATGGCCTTCATGCAAGATCATTCCTAAGACACAACATTGCTTGACATAGTGTTGTCTGTTTCCGTCACCGTCATAGAAAAATGCTTACATTTGTGACATTCTTTGCCAAGACACTGACATCTGGCAAGCATGTAACTAGCGCTAATCGAGTTTTCACTTGTTTTCTTGTCAAATGAAAGCTGACATTGTCTCTGATGTGTGAGAAGAAAAGGATTTGTGGAACCAAACTGAAAGGAAAATCATTCTTTTTTCTCTGTTTTTTTCTCAATTCCTGAAAAGTTGACCTTTTGGAGATATAAGTTTTGACAAAAGACAAGGCTACCTAGTAGTGGACAGGGGCATATTAATACACTTTTAACATAACGTAACGTAACGTAACGTAATGTAACATAACGTAACATAACGTAACGTAACAAAATGAAATCACTTTAATCACACTTTACAACTGGAAAAAAGTTTGATCAAAATGCACTCTTTTGATTCAATAATTAAGAATTCAAACAAAGTAATTTATTGGCCCCGTTATGTAATATACCATTTTAGAACACTGAGTGCAAAGATCAATAATCTAAGATAAGAAATCTCTCACAATGTTTTGCATATTGGGTTACATATGCTATTTTATGGGTGCTTCCAAAGCGTCTGCATACATATTTAAGCAAAAGGCTGCAGTGGGAATCAAACCCCTAACAATGTAAGGTTACTGCCATGCTCTACCCATTGAGCTACAGGATGACTCTGTCTTCAAAACTAACTGAAACATAATCACATAATAACACATTTATGAAGGTGCAGCATTTCTGCTCAAATAGGATTCAGTGGAGAGTGACTGGGAAGAGAGAGAAAGAGAGAGCAACAGAGCGAGAGGGGATGACATACCAGGATATCTGCAGGGTTCAGAAAGCCAAAGTTAATACTTTTTAAGACCTTTTTTTAATCCTACCTGGTATTTACTTCAAGACCAATTTAAAAACCAAAGCAAAGAAACAAAGCTGGAGAAACGAGAATATTGAACATAGCTAATGAAGTTTTAGAAGCTACGAACAGGCAGAATATGAAATAGGACGTCAGGAAATTAATTGTTAAGAGACATGAAGTGAAATTGTGTTCAGTAAAGTGGGTACAATGAAAAAAAACATGTTTTGCATACTGTAGAGTGGAGCACAAAAAACCTGTTATGAAACATGAGACCTCTAATAACTGCATTTAAGATTTTTCAATACTTTTTAAGGCCTAAAATCTGGATAATTTATTTCAAGGACTGTGTTTACCCTGGCATACGCCAAAGTTCATGAGCCCGAATCAAACCCCCAACATCAAGAAGACATGGTTTGTGCCTCAGCCCTCTGAGTTGCTGGGTAGTATTCCCAAATGCCGCTGCCAACCAGGAACAAAGTGTCCCAGGATAGGCTGTCAGCCATACTGGCCACATGGCTTAGCTAGACTCTATTGTAGCCAAGGTGAAAAGAAGCCTCTTCAGTCCCAACACATGGACCAGAGAAGAGATCCCGGCCAGAGCAGATGGAGAGTGGGGCTCTTTGCCTCCCAGTGTCAGCCTTGTTCTTGATCTGCAGGCCAGGCGGAGGCGCCGAGAGCAAGCTTAAAGGACCACAGTGGCGGATGATCGCAATGGCAGAATGGGGCCCGAGGAATGTACTCAATCAATTGGACTCAGTCTCCCAGGTCTTGTCCGTTAATATCCTAGATACTGACAAGGATATCTTCGGATCCCAGGTGGTATCGGCTGCCTTGCTTGCTTTGACAAAGACATTGCATGTGGACTAATCTGAGAAACCCAGAAGCTCCCGCGACACAAAGCGAGCGCGTCCCATGAGCTTCTGGGTGCAACGGATAGAAATCCTGTACAGGAAATCGAACGAGGCTAAGGGGAGGTCTTAGCGAGTAAACACTCCTATGTTTATGCTGTTGTTCGCTATGCGGTCAAAATGGAGCTAAGCAAGGAGTATTTGCGCTCTGCTTCCGCGATACATTGGGTCTTAATTAGAACAGACGGCTTTGGCAACATCGTTGATGTTGTCCGGTCCCATTAGCTGTTCCAACGCATATTTGTCGTCTGGTTTAATGTCCTCGTTCTTTCCTAAAAGTAAACTGTGTCTCTGCCTCAGGGAATTAAACTAAAACAACACAAATGACACACAAATATTTTCTTTGAAGGTGTTTGTGTAACCTTTTTATTGTGGGAGACAAATGAGCCATGTCGACCGATGCAAAGTTCCGAGGCATGCTTCCTACGTTTAGATGCCGTCGAAATGTCAACGGTTTTCAATGTCAACGCCCCCTCCACACAGGATCTGGATACTACATGAAGACAAACGCGCTCTCACACTAGGGGATATAGCCAATGAGGGACGAAGTGTTTGAGAGTGTGTGAGACAAGGAGAATGGACAGGAGCAAATGAAGAGATCGGCGGTCAAACATAGCTCATTTTTCTCACCTTTCCACTTCTCCCGGGCCACACCAGTGGAGAAATAAAGATGTACCGAGCGGCATACGTGCTCCCACACAATATCATGTCATGGCAGCTGTGCACAAATATCAGTTATGGCAAGCCATGCTATCTTTACAGGCCTCGGCGTGGGACATAGAGCTGGGTTGACCGTGCTTTTATTGGCGCTATATCATTCCGGAGGGCTGATAGGAACCAGGGGCAGGGCTATAAAGTCTCTAGTGACCCCTGTAGTATAGTAAATAACCCCAGCTAGATGCCATGCAGCACTAGCAGCAAGAATGCTAACAGCCCCGCAGTCAGTATTTCAGGGAGGAAACCCATTGAGGCCAAGGCCGGCGAGCTGTGCCAGTAGTACCGGCGAGTTCTAAAGCCGCGGTTGGTTTTGTCTAAGCCCTGCCGCCTTTTCCACGCCACCTCCAACCGCACTGGCCACTCCATATCTGATACCCTTCATTTCACCGAACAATGCGCAGAAGCTCGCCGTGACAATCGCGCCATCGCCGGAAAAGCAAGCTGGGGGATGACCCCTGACCCCCTGCCTCAGCGGCTCCCCTTTTCCTTTTTTCGGTGGCTCAGCCTCACCGTCGCAGAGCGGTGACCCCCGTTCTCCTGTCGATTTACTTTCCATCTCTTACCCCACGCTCCATATCTCTCTCTCAGCACCGCTTAGCTGTCAACCCCTCTCACCCCGTAAAATGTGGAGAGAGGGGAGTGTGGAGAGAACACGACACACATGGATGAGTGAGAGTGTGTGCGCCCACACACACACACAACTCTAAAGGAGAAGAACAATACAAGGACACATCTAGGGCAAACAGTCATACTAGCCCACATTACAGGTAAACAGAAAGAAAAAAACACACACACACAGTATGCAAGCGTGTAAAAAGGGACTTGGACACAATGGAGCAATGAAATAACAGGAATTTTAGTTATTAAAACATTTCTCTGAGGCAGAGCTACTCTGGAGGCAGAAATCTTATTGGTTGGGTTAAACATTTTCTGGCTAGGTAATGTTAGACTGAAGCCCAGAGAAAAGGCAAGAGATAACAGAAGAGGATCTATGATGAAGCCAAGCAATCTTGCTCTTTGTACAGAAAAAATGCCATCTAGCCTAGCTGACGTCACACTACTAGCCTGTAGCTATCTAGGTAAGCTAATTAGCTAGCCTGCTCACCTTCCAACATCATGAAGGCCATGGTCATAAAGGAATTAAAAAAGAAGTCATTGCAATTTATATATATATTTTTTTCCTCTTTGCCATTCAAGTTTGCCAGTTAGCTAACTTGCACCCAGTAAAAACTATTGTTCTTTGGCTCCTCCCATTGAGGTTTCACTCAACCAATAACATTATTTCTGCCCTCAGAGCTGCAAAGAGGCAAATACAACAAGAGCAGCACCATGGAACATAAATCAATGGATCTAGTTACAAACTCAAACTCAGCATGACTCTTCCTTGAACTGGTCCACTGTTAATATTTCATCCCACAATCATCTCTCACCCACACTGTCTACTGACAACAAACAACTACTAAAAAATGCTCTTGGTGAGGTCTCATGCAATGTGAATGTAACTATGAAAGTTTGACAATCCTGCGTCAGTGGTATCTACACAAAGATAGCAATGTCATGCTTCTACAAGACAATCTTCCCCTGCTGTGGGCAAAGTATGGAGAGAGGAATGATGATAATGCATTTACAAAATCCCCAGAAGGCTGGGGGGAAAAATCCATACTCATACTCTCACACACAGAGGTGTCATCCCAACTACCTGAGTGACTTTGTGCTTATTTTCCGCAACAGTGAGCAAACAAGGGAAAATTGCTGGCATTCTGCCTTGATCAAGATCTTATTACTAGTGGGCTATTATTTAATAAGCTAAATAGATAAAAAAAAAATAGCACACACACACACACAACACGTCTGTTCTCGTTTGTGGTGCAAGAAATACAATCCCCTGAAATTGTTCGTCTACTTCTGCATATTTTACATTTAAAAAGCTTTCAGTAAACTTTAGGAAGCATTTAATTAAAATCATAATAAAATGTTATACCGCTTCAGGATGAGTATAATCATATGACTCCAAATCCCCTGGATGTGATACAAATCTGGATAATAAAGGTAATTTAGATGTAGTCGGTGAAAGTTATAATCCCAATTGCCGCAAATTCAAATGTTTTTGGTTAGAAATAATAACAATGTGGCACGGAGCTACTTTGTGCCGCATTGGCAGAACAAACAGGAGAAAATGCACATCAGGCATGTAATTAAAGTTTTAATTAATATATTAGAAACAGAATTGTGCGACGACTAAAAGTTCAAGATTGGAAGTAGAAACACATAACAATACTAATGATTTGCATAGGGGGGAGGCTTTCCCTTTCACGACAGCCTAAGTGTCCAAGCTGTTCAAATGTAACAAATTCCTCTTCCCTATTTGACGTGACGATGAAGCGCTGAGGCGATTTGCCATTCTGCTGCATTTTTTTTTTTTTTCACAACGGCCTCATTAGCTTGTCCATCATATGCTCTCACATCTCTGGCTGAACTAAGACGAGCCTGTCGCGGATCAAACATCATATAGGTTTCTGAAAAAAGCGAGAAAAAAAAAAAAAAAAATCAATCAAGCTTTACAAAGTATGACACGGAGTGAAGCGTTCATCCCGCCGACTGCCGGAGAACAAGACGTGCCTATAAGCCGCGGCGTATCAAGTCGGCCGTTATATCGGTACCTGGACAAAAAAGATGAGTGTGTGGCATTCAGTGTGTCTGGTTAATTTGCTCTGAAGATGTCACTGACAGGTAATCATCCGCTGTATGGCCTTTCAATAGTATTATCCACTTAAAGCCACCTTTCCAATCTCACTTCTGCATTCAAAGTATGTATTGTAATGGTAACGCTGTGTGTGTGTGTGTGTGTGTGTGTGGGGGGGGGGGTGTCAACTGAGGGGATTGGAGAGAATATTACTGGTTATTGGTTGATCAATCATGATCTTGGAATTCTAAGGTCTCTATATACTTGACTGACTATTGTTTTTTATCAAAATTGAGTTATCCACTTGAATGTTACTTAATGCTACTGTGGTGTTATTTTTTTATTTTTTTTAAAGAACCTTGTGGGGTTAAATATGATATAATACTACTATAATACTATGTAATATATAGAAAATACATAGCAGTTTTTCCTGCTTGCTCTGTCAAACCTTTAATGCTCAATATCTCAGAATTGCACTCCACCCAGATAAAACAGAGTAATTCCAAGCTCACAAAATGACTTTCTACTATTGTAAGCATAGCCAAGGGGCCTGTGATTACAAAGGCTAGTGTAGTGTGATCAAAATTAGGGTAATTACAGTACATCTCTTCACAGCTTTCTATGTGGGTCTTTGTGTGTGTAAGCGACGGAGTAAATGAATGCAAGAGAGACGGCAGCAAAATCCAAATTCATTTGCAGTTTGCTGGCGAATAGCCAAACCCTGAAGTGACACTGCATAAACACTTCAACGTCTTTTTATTTGATTTGCGTCAACACAATGCATCCTGTTTGTTAGAGAGGTGTTACAGGTGCCCTAGTGAGGACTATGGTTCAGTCCTTTCCTAGTCCCAGAGTGTTGCTGTAGGTGGCAGCGCTACCTATCATGCCTAACTCAAAAGAACGCTCTTGAACTCCACAAAGGTGAATATTTCCATCGGAGGAGCGAATTTAACAAACCTCTTCAGCGGTGTTATATGAGAACCTACTGAACCCAAAATACACAAATACCATGCATAACAATGAAGCATGGGATTGATTCCGAACTTAAGCTACACCCACTTTAAAAGGAGGAGTGCACTTGAACTGGGAATAAAGACATACTCCCCGAATAACTCCAAAGATAAATAAAGATAAATTCCAGAATTTAAGCTTCCATTCCGCCTCTTTATCTCTCCCTCGCGGTTTCTGTTCTCTTCAAAAACTCTCTCACCTCCTCTGCCTTTACCTTCCTCTCTCTTCTCTTTGGCAAGTTATTTTTCAAGGCTAGAGATAGCCACGAGATGAGTGTAGTGTCTGCAGCCCACGCTGCAGTCTACACCAATCTGACCGGGGCACAACGCTTTGTCGGGATAATAGCCAAGTGAAGGTAAGGCACTACTGTAAAAGTCTAATTACAGTAAAATGATTTATGTCCTCTATAGTTTGGGTCATTTCAGGGAAAGGTTGCCTGTGATGAAAGAAAGTCATTAACAAGCAACTCAAATTCACCTCAAGGGTGGGTGGGTGTTTTTAAAGGTTAGGCCAGCAGGCCAGCCATGTAACGTCCTCAGTATGCAGGACTTGCAACAAAAAATCGACAGCTTCGGTATTAAAATTGAAATCCCCCCAAACTGTTTTAACGTCATTTAAAGTTTAATGAAACAAAGATTGTGGCACCTCTTGTTTTCAAAAAGGAATGAATTGTAACGCATAAATCTGTAACATGCGCTTGTCAATAATTTCAGGCTCTTAATGGGACTCTTAATGTCTGAATCTTGACATGAGCTCCGTCAGGGAGGGAGGGGCGCTGAGTCAGGACGGGCCCGTCAAGTCATCCTCTGTTAGTTAGGACTCATTGTTGCCCCATAAGTGCAGGACACCAAGATGGCCTTAGTTGTTTCCAAGACCAGGAGGCCATGACCATCTTGCCTATACCACATTTGTTTGAATCACATTTACTTGACTGATTTCATCTCATTTTGAATCATTATATAAATCAATAAAGGAGAATAATAGACTCTCGTTTTTGCGTTTCTGGGAGAAGAGAAAAGAGAATTCCCCCCTTCAGGGATTAATAAAGTATATCAAAATCAAATCATTGAAGCATCCTTGTTGGCTTATTAGCATGTGTAAAGATCACTGCCAGTCATGACCCGCTGTGGCTAAGGAACTTTGAAGCCATCATAGTGAGAGAGAGAGAGAGAGAGAGAGGGGGGGGGGGGGGGGGGGGGGATAGAGAGAGTATGATGTAGAATGCAGGAGTGAAAACGAGAGCGCAAGCAAGAGACGAACAAACGAGAGGCCGGGTTCAAGAGGCACCAGCGTGCAATTGACGGACGAGTTGCCGTTGCCCTCCCATTAACACCCCCGGTGCTCGTGTATCGACTGACTCTTCCCTAGACGAGGCTTGTCAGAGTCCCACCCCCCTCACCCCCCCCACCCCCCGGCCCCGCTTCCCCTAAACGTGGGGAGCATGCAGCTCGTTAGCGGCTTTACCGCACCGGCCAGCAAAACGCCGCGATTGGCTGCGGGATTCATGTTTCTTTTATGTGCTTCGTTTTTTTTTTTTCGGGCATCGCTTTCCCTCCCTCTCGCTCTCCTCACTCGTTCCCCCTCTGTCAGTCTGGTGTTTTGGGGGTTTTAGAGACGCTGGTTTAGCCTTTGATCATATTCCAGGGTCATTACTGGAATCCTGAGCAGTCGACTGGGGTTAAATACTGTATGTGCCGCCGCCGCTGCAGCAGGAGGGGAAAACAAATGAGGCCGAGGCTGCGAGTCGGTCCAGCGCCACCAGGGACACGAGAGGAGTTGCGAGAAGGTGAATTTGGGCAATTGGACAGTTACTCTTTAATGTTTTATCTAGGCTGTGTGCGTCCAAAGCCTAATTATACGGTAAATAGCTCCCATTAAAAGTATGCAGTACTTCTGGAGCCGTCCGGCCTCTTGGTACTCCGGGAACATCTAACTCTCAAATTAAATATTTAGGTACCATTAAATCATTTGATTGCTGTTTAGCTTAGGGGCCTTTGGTACAACTTTAGAGGTGGGTGTGTATGTGTTTATTCTTAAAACCCCCATTCTGTTTGTTCTTGTTGCGTTGGCGGCATCAGGTAAGTTGGGAAACTACTCAAACTCAAA
This sequence comes from Centroberyx affinis, assembly GCF_046629955.1. Lineage (NCBI taxonomy): Eukaryota > Metazoa > Chordata > Actinopteri > Beryciformes > Berycidae > Centroberyx > Centroberyx affinis. The sequence goes on from NW_027279904.1 coordinate 129,347, forward strand.
AGAGCTGTCCAATTAGGTAGCGCAAAAATTGGAACTGACAGTAAACAATGATCGCAAAGGTAACAAGCAGACACAGCGATCAAAGACACAGAGAATTGTAGGTGGAATTAATTGAGAACAAGCAAAAGGAAAGTGTCATTTGTAATATTATTGGTATTTGTCTGACAGGAGAAACAAATGTGTCAGGATGATGACATATCTGCACGGTTTCGAATCATAATGGGCCTAACGCAGGAATCTGAGCCTTTTTTTCACCCCCTTTTGGATTTGTTAAATGGTACATGCAAAATCTCCTGAACGTGTAGCTTTTGCCTGGCTAAAGACAAAACTTTAATCATTTAATCCACGAATAAATGTATACTTTATACGGTTCGGAGCCAAGATAATCAAAAATCTGTAAATGATTACATTTTGAAACTAACCTCCATAACCCTAAATGTGTTAGGGTTGTTTTTTACTCTGAAACAGCCTCCTTATTTTACTGCAAACAAGGTCTGCATTTTAAAATTGATGTTGATTATTAGGGTTTCATTTTACTGTGACACATTTTAATAAGATGCCTATAATACGGTATAAACTCGACATGAGTGTATGGGAAATCATCTATCGATCAACACAAAGGAACAAGCTGCTTTGCCATAAAAGGGGGGAGATTTGCAAATTCTACACTCTTACAAATCAGGGTAAGGACCATTTTCCCTTTTTTATTGAAAAGGTTCCTAATAGGTTATTTGTTAGATAAATAGTTATATCAAGAACCCTTTTGGAAGAAATAGTTCAAAAATCCAGAGTGAAAGAAAACAAGATCAACAGCAAAAAATGTTCCACTGTTGACTTTATTTTGAGAGCAACACCAGGCATTATTCAGTAATCCAAGAACAAGGCAATTACTGAGGGACATTCAGTATGTACCTTCTGACATTTAATGTCTAACACTTAATGGAACGTATAATGTGTTTTATACAGAATAACATAAGTGAACTTATATGGGGCATTTAAAATGTTGACCTCCAGGGGTTTTGAACTCTGACCCTTAAATGTTGTGTTTTATTTCTCACTACTAAGAGAGATTTGCATTTGCATTCATTGCATTCATTCATTTGCATTAGCATTACAAGTGCTTTATATGGTAGGAGCCTGGACAGCTTCACCTGGTGTACTAAGGAGACATCAATGTGCAGCCACTAACCACCTTTTTCTCTCCCTTTTTGCCATTGCAGGAGACGATATGAAGTCCCCAGATGAGGAGAATCTGATGTGACAGTTAGCTTGCTGCTTTAGCTGCTCCTGTGCTTATATACGACATAATGAGGAATGTCAGAAGTTTCCAAAAGATCTGCAGAGCCGCCCTAATCCAGTTGGCTCATCTTCAAAGAATCTCTCCACCTTCCTTGGCATTGCTCAGACTTCATAATAAAACAGATGTCTCAATAAAACTGATTTTGACTGTATTATAGGTAATTGCTACATATATAATGTAAAAACCATAAAATATTAAAGGGATCTTGATAGTACCCCATATATAGGTTCAAAGAGGAACTTGTAAAAAATAAAAGGATATAGATAAAACCCCTTGGAAAGGTTCCAACAGGAACTTCAGGGATCTTGCTGAAATCTGAAGAAATGCCCAAGTAATTGCAAATGTCTTCTGAAGAAAATGTTCACTTTACTTGTCTCTAGTGGTGCGCTGATACCAAAATGATTGAGATACTGAAGAAAATAGGATCTACACTCACATCTTTTCACTTGTTTATTCTTCTAGTCAAACAACAAACAAAAAATGTGGTTGGCAAACTAAGAAATTACAACATTTCTTCCTACACCCTCTTCGGTTCAACCTCCCTTAAAGGTTCCAAGTGGAACTGGATGGGTTCTGGGTACAACCCCATAACAGGTAGGGGTTCTCTAATGAACCCTGAGGGATGGTTCTTGTTAGAACCTCAAGAACATGTGAGGGTTCTCTGCTGAACCCTTCTTAGAGGGTTCCAGATGTAATAAATCTACGTAGAACCATTTACTAAGGGTTCTAGATGAATCGCTTTGAGATGATTCAGAGTCTAACCTTCAAAAAGGGTTCCACCGAGAGCCAAAAAGGGTTCTCCTCTGAGGCCAAGTCAAAGAACACTATATGGGTCTAGTTAGCCTTTCTATTTCTAAGAGTGTAGATCCTTTAAACATGTGGAAATCCAGGTGCGATAGAGCTCCCATGTGAAGAACACTCCATCTAAGAACATGAAATTCATTAAAGTCAATCCAGCGTTCCAAACTGTGAGGATGCATCATGAATGTGACATTTCCTCATACTGTTTCTCTGTTAGATTCCGCTGTTTCATTTCTCTCAGATGCGTATATCCGATTAAATCTGATTAACAAGACATTTAAAAGAGATTTAGGAAACTGTTCATGCATTGGACCAGGGCTTCTCAAGCATTTTCATGTCACGGACCTCAAAATCCCAAAACTTTGCAGCTTCACTACGCTCAAGACTGAATGGTGCGCATCACCAAAAAATATCTCCCAAATTAAGCCATGAGGCACGCACGTGAAACGGACAAAAAAAGAACACAAAAGGTGTTTAAGACGTGTTTACTGAGGAGCAGAAAATAGACATGGGCACACAGATGTCTCAACCCATGGCTTCCAGACGTCTTTTTAAATTGGATTTCATCGGATGTACGCATCTGAGAGAAATCTAATGATCTTATGATCCATGCTCACAGTTTGGGATGCTGGATTGACTTCTTGGAGTGTTCTTCACATGGGAGCTCCATTGCACCTGGATTTGCCCATGTTTGGAGGATCTACACTCTTAGAAATAGAAGGGCCAACTAGAACCATATAGGGTTCCTTTACCTGTGTGAGCCTCATGGTTTAATATGGACCCCAAAATGGACATATTAGGGCCATGGACCTAAATTTGACAAGATTTTGTCCCAGGGAGAAGATTTCTTTTTTTTTTTTTTTATTATAGTGGTGAGAGTGGAAACCTACAAGTGAAACTATGCTTTCATTTTGCTGGGGGACACTCCCTGGAACCCCCTGAAGGGCCCCTGTGGGTCCCCTGACCCCACTTTGAGAACCACTTCAAGAACAGCTGAGCAACTTTTCCTGAGGACAGTATGAGGAAACGAGGAAACAAATGCTTCTCTCAAAATTCCTACGACACCCTTGTTTGCCAGCGGCCAGTAGGGCTTCCGAGTGGTGAGGGAATCACTGACACTGAAACTTTGCAGTCATTGTTATGGTGTTGGTCATGTTCACCTTTGATGTGCTTTGTTCACCTTTCACCTTTGTCTGATTCAGACATGTAGTGGTAAATAAAAAAGTGGGCCAACTATAACCTCCAGTGTGAGATCATCATAGGGCATCACAATAGCCACCACAATGTCCAAAGAAATCAGTTATACGTATTTCCACCAAAGCAATAACTTGTGCTTTGGAAATACCCTATCCTCCTCTGATTTATACGATGAATTTACATCATTAAGATTTCTATCAGCCTTCAGAGTTCAGGTGGATTTATTTTCCACTTCATCCCTTTCATTTCTATGAATAAACCAATCCAAGCCACGTCTCGATATCAATCAATCAGTAATTTGTAATAGATTTTGAAAGCCCCCTTCACAAACATGAAATGTGTTTTTGATTGCCGACGTGTCCCAAAAGAGACAAGAAAACCAAACCTGCCAACACCTATGAATTATTTCCCCATAATAATTTATTTTTTTATCTTGCTGCAGCCTACCAGCGAGCATATGAGGTGGGGGGGGGGAGGCGGGAGAGAGCACTGTTGCCAGGTAACAGTGACAGACAGTGGAGCGGCTGGGCTGGGCTGGGCTGGGCTGAAAGCTAGAGTGGTTTGGTGAGGAACCATCGGTCCGCTGGACCCGCGGTGGCCGGCCGCCTGGAGTAGTTCTCCTGGGAGAAAATGGGACTGTCTGTCGCAAACCGTCATCACAGTGCTATTTGAGTGCAATCTGTGAGGGAAAGGGGCTGCAGTGGCTAAAAGGTGTAGAAGTAATAGAGAGGTTTTGACAAAAAAAAAAAAGAATACATGTAGAGAGTGCTGGGGGTTTTTTTAGGTAAAAGTGGGAAAATAGTCAAGTCAAGCTTGGATGTCAGTATTTTTTGGTAAAAGTGCCCGATTGGAAGTGGGTTATTTCTGTATTTAAGCGGTGATTGATTGACTGACACAAATGATTGAGTAACCGACTGACTGACTGACTAAATGATTTTCTGACTAAATGATTGACTGACTCACTAACTAACTGAGTGAATGTCTGAACGTAAAGAGGGTATTTCAGAGTTTGCTTACTTGGATTCATTTTCAAAAATGTTCTGTAGGTTTACTTGCACAGGTTTGGAGAAATCGAACAAAGGTGAAAGCGTACTATCAAAATCAGTTTCTCCAGCACCATCACAATAGCTACAGTGGTAGTTTCAGACATTGCAATATCAGATTGCGAGCATCTATTGCCTTTGTGATGGAGTGTGAAAGGAATGCCATGAAAGCAAGGACTGAAGGCTAGCACTGAGTACAATGGATGCACTGGACACACCTAGCGCCACAGAGATTTTTCTCTGTCCTCTAAGATGTGTTTGTTGTTGTGTACTTTGCTTTTAGTCAGAGGTCCTTACACGGACAAGGCAAAAAAGTTGGTTGAATTGAAAAAAAATTACCATAATGTAATTGCAGTAGGGTGCCAACTGCTGAAATGGTGTAACGCCACAGCGGGGACTTTACCGTTTATAGTGTTTTTAATTGAAGACATTTATTTTTATTGTGAAATACACTGTGTCATCTTGTGATGCACATAGTGAAAGTATATGGCATTACTAAATATTCACTGTGAGGCTATAAACATTTTGAAGTTGAAATGTACGGTAGAATGTAATTACTGGAGTACAGCAGATCTATATCTTGAGTTATGATGGGTAAGTCAACCTCCTCAAGAACATATGCGAATACACCAAAGTTTTAATATCTGCTTAAATGTTGTCCTGTCAATGTGTTTTTAATATTTGCTTTTAATTTTAGGTAGCCATTAAGACTAGAAAGACCAGAGGATTTTCAGGGTCTAAGAGAAGACCAACAGGTTGTTGAAGGGGGTAAATGTAATTCTAACTACTACACTGGTTTGTGCAGAATGTGGGTCTAGGAAAAGTCATGGGGGGACATTTAAAAAGCTATTTAAGAGATATATTTAAGAGATATTTAATCAGTAAAATTTAAAACAACTGCAAATTTCCTTTCTAGTGTTCATCTGGTCAGGGATGACAGATAAAATGAGCCTGTTTGGCTAACTGGCACATTCACAGAAATGTTTATTAATGCTAATTATCCCACTCAAATAAATTAATAAAATCAATTGGAATGCAAAAGATGTACTGAGTGGAAAAGAAGCCATTGATGCTAGGCTACTCTACTTAAAACCACAAAACGGATAAGGGGAAATTGTGATTGCAGCACTGAAAGTTGTTTTTTTCGTTTGTTTATTTGGAGGGGGGGGGGGGGATTTTTATATTTACAGTATACAAATGCACACTGAATATGTACAAAGTATTAGGGACATCTCCCTGATACCCAATTGCAGCCCCTTCTGCACCAACCACATCTCCATCGTCTCAAAGCTTCAACATTTTTCTCCAATTCATCTGCTTCTCTTTATCTACATCTCCTTTGTGATTGGTGTAGATTTCATAAGGGGAATCAATAAAATCTTTTACCTGGATTCACCTCATCAGTGTACTTCATGAAAAGAGTAAATGTCCTTAATATTTTGCACAGAACATTCACTATAGATTTGCACATGTTTAGTCCAGTGTGCTGGTTTGACAAGCCTGCTGTGGGTCCATTGGATATGTGAAAATGTGTAGCGTGCGGCAAACCACACATTATGCTTCCTATGCATCCCGGTGACCTTGAGGGTGTTTGCCTGTGATATGACATGGTCCCTCTTAGTTCTCGGGTGGTGCTTGAGGCCGGTGTTTGACCAGCACCTCACACACACACACACACACACACACACACACACCCCAACACTGATCCCTTTCTCCCCGTGCGTCTGCACATCTCCTGCCTGGACCCAAGCCCTCGCTCTAATCCCCGGGACTCGATGCTGAGGCTGCAGCCTGGTAATTCACCAAATCCCCTTCTGCTCCCCTCAGCCCATACCTGCCTCTCTGGTGTCAAGCGCCCCTTGAACATATACATACAAACACGTCGAAGTCGCACACGCGCAATGTCACACATCTACAGTACGTGTGTACAAAACGCCTAGCAAAAAAAGCCTCAATCTTCCCGTTTCATTTTCCCCGGCTTTCACTGTGACCGCTATATTCTTTAGGCTTTTGCAGTAAAGGAGTGATGTTTTTATCTGTGTGTTCTCAGTTTGATAAAGTGTCAGCCTTTACAGCCCTTTCGTGGCTTAGGCCCGCTTCCCGCCTCTTCCCTATAATGAGGGCCTCTTTATGTCTCCATCCTCAAACCTGTCACTGAGAAGCATCCGCATCCCATCGCTGATTTCATTAAACGCTTTGTTTTTCCGCGCTCCCCGATTTGCCATCAGAGAGCCCCTATAAGAACAATGGGTAATTTCAGCCTGCCATTGAGATTGTCTGTGTGCGTCAGTCAAGAGCTAAACGCGGGGGCTAAACACCAGATAGCACTCCAAATGTTTTCCTGTCTTGGAAAATAGATATTATATACATAGATAAATAATGAAACACACGGGAGAGGCGTCATCCACACTTTGGTATTAAAATGTCAATCTCATCTGCAAATACATTATGTTTTTCTCTGTGAGTTTCTTAGTCTTATGATGAGGCAGAAGAAAAATGTAGTATGATTTTTTGGGCACAAACAAAGCTACGGTAAAATAGATTTAATTATTTTAGTCAAACTGTGATTACTGTCAAACCTGTTTTTATCGTTTTAACCCTGTTTGCAGTTATGGCGTCTTATTACATGTTGCAGCATAATTGACATGCCCCAAAATGCGCGGATGCCGCCTTTTGAATTTTCTCATTTTGGTGCTTTGAAGACGGTTATCATCCGTATGACAAACAGATTTAATCATTTGCACAGTTGGACGCGGCTCCCGTTCTTCCTGCTCGTTTGGAATTGTTTAGGAAAGGCGCCTGATTGAGGCAATCACAGTCATAAGCCATTCCTGCCTGCGGAGACTTGTTAAAAATGTCCGGCCAATTGCACATCAAAGGCCGGAAACGGAGGAATTGTGGGTGAACATCTGAAAGTGGGGAAGAGGCGAGAGGGTGAGAAGAAGATAAAGGGGAAGGCGAGGGAACAAAGGGAATGTATGTAAGAGGGAAAATAAAGGCTTTTAGCGCAGTGTGACTTGTCTGTGCGAAAGGGTAAAAAAGCGATATGAAGGACACTTTGAAGGCCCTCCTGGGTCCAACAAAGCAGAGCCGTTTCAGTATGCTTTGCCACTTTGCGAAGGGTTAAGAAGGGTACTTTGTAAATGCTGGAGTGGCCCGCTATCAAGGCTTCCACTTTGCTCCTTTATGATTAGTGTGCTTGTTCTGTTAGATGTGATTGGCCTAATGCTGTAATGCTCTACCCGAGCTAATGGTCTGTGGTTACTGTGGCCAAGCCCTGCTGCTTGATTAAATTATTCACTTAATATTAGTATTAGTTGATTAATCTACCAATTCAAAGGCTGGGTCAAAGCAACTGTAAGTGACTTTGTGTTGCAACGCAGCTGAGCAAGCGGCGGCGGCGGTGTCACTCCGTATTCCTTCCGCGATAACATGGTGTTAGACTTTAAACGTGCCTCCAGAAGGTGTTTTCACTGTTCGATTTGAGTGTAGAGGTTTCATAAAAGGGTGTTTCAGGTGGAGCCGTGATATATCCTAGCAGTAGGCTCAGAGTGACATCAAAATTGTAACTCCTGCTAAGCAAAAAAATAAAATCACACATAGGGCTGAGGCAGAGACCTTTGCTGGGTTTTGGATTTTTTACTTTACAGCAGTGAGAGATTTGTATGATTTTCTGGATCTACTGGAAGATCTGATTCCAGTCCCTGTTACTTTATCTAAGCATGATGGACTTGTCTGCACTCTTTGCTGTAATTGACCTTCTACCAGTTAAGAATACATGAAGACATAGCTGAATATGAGCATCGGTCCAGCATGATGACTGCTGGCTATCAGATGTCAACATCCGCCTCCTTATACCTATAAAACTTTGCATTTTGGGGTGGTTTCCTAGTCGGTTTGGATTACATTCTCATTCCTAACGAATTGTGGTGCCAGCGGAGTTCAAATGACATTGTTCTCACCTGCCCAAACAAACAGAACAAAAGCAGTAAACACTCCAGAGTTTGAATAAACCACTCCAAACATGCTTGGTGTGAATGCGCCCTTAATCCTCCGCCGCTTCAGTGGAGCTGCTGAGTTGCTCCCAGTGAATGTGTGCAACTGCATGAATGTAAAGCAGAGGGAGAGAGAGGCTTTGCACACAGGTGCACACAGTTTTGTTCTGGCAATGTCTTAATGTCTTAGTGTGTATTGCAACTTTTCAATGACAGTATGCGAATGCAAATAATATAATTTGGATGGAGAGCTTGTGGAATTGTGATGGTCAAGCTGTCTCATTTGTGATTACTACAGCAGAATAAAATGGAGCTAATATCACTATTCATTTTTCTGCCCCATGATATGTATTGTCACATTTTGTCATTTTTGTATTGCGATATATTGAATTTCAATATATTATCCCATCCCTACTTTCATCTAATGCACATACTGTAAGCCTACACGACGTGACTGTCAGAATAACACTTAACCTCAAGTTACAACCCTGTAAAGGTTGTTTTCAACCAATTCCAGAGATAGTCGCAGCCCGTGGAAATGTGTGTGGAAACATGATTTGACCATTTTATGGAACCAAAACAATTCTCAAAACCTTTTAGAGTGCGAGCGTGCGTGAGGATAGAGAGGGAGAAAGAAAAAGAAAAGAAAGGGAGAGACTGACAGAGAGGCATAGAAGAAGCTAACTTTATAAAAGTCTGATGAGCTTATCCTGGAGCAAAGGAAGAAACACGAAAGAAAGGATATATGAAGGGATGAGAGAGTGAGGGAGAGAGAGAGGGAGAGAGAGAGAGAGAGAGAAAGAGAGAGAGAGGGAGAGAGAGAGAGAGAGAGAGAGAGAGGGAGGGTTGGGGTGGGGGATTGTGTGTATGAGCCAGGGACCAGAAGCTGAATAATTAATAAGTGGACGCAGGGCAGGAATTACGGGATAAGTGGAGTAGAGAAGGCATCGACCCAAATCTCCTTAACTTCCACACAGCGCAAAAACCCCCCCAAAAAAACACTCTCGTCACTGTTCAAATCTGATGCCATTCACCTACTGTGGGTGTTAGACTGCAGAGTTCAAGTGAACATTCATGTTTGATTGAAATGCAGTAAGATCATCTTGATTATTCCAATTTTTAAACACAATTCAACTGGTCATATTACATTCATTTTGTTTGTTTGTTTTGGTTTTTATACTTTAGATGCCTACTTCTGTTCTTGTGTCCCTTTATGATATTGATTATCTTGTTTCTGATTGGCTGATCTGTGCTTGTACAGCACTTTGTGTTACATTGTTGTATTAATAAAATTAGATTTTTATTTGATTTAGAAAGAGCAGTAGTTAGGTTCACATGAACATATGGACAGTGGGGCTTGTTACTCAAAAAAAGTAATTTATTATTCATTTCAAAAGTAATATTATTACTCTACTTATTACTCCCTGGGAGCAGTAATTGATTTCTGTACACTCCCAAAATTGGCAGTTGCATCCTCTCTTACCTTCAAAAACATGATCATGCACAAGAGTTTCCTCTCTTGTGCATGATCAGGAAACCAAACAGTGTTGATGTTCAATGTTTTTGGCGTGTTTTTGGCATGTTAGTGGGAATCCTCTAAACCATTTATCATCTAAACTGGCTTAGTGCTAGGATGATGAATAACGATGACTAATTATGAATCAGGAAGAACCAGGAGATGGGCGTGGTGGAATATAGTTTATGGATAATTCAACTTCAATCTGATGTTTAGACTGGGAGATAACAAATTTTCCTTGGCCATGACTTCAGAGTCAAGCTGGACTCAGATCAGCGCTCCTATTATAAGATTATAATGCGACTGCTTTGAATTTGTGGGGCTCAGATGACGCACCGGCCTCCTCCCATCAAATCAAATTGCGAGGAAGACTTTAATTAGCTTCTCCTCGATCCCCTTTTCTCCATCAAAGTTGGAAATTAACCGTTTCTAATTGCCGTCCGCGATGACTTATGTGATATTCCGGCATGAATATTGATCAGGGGGGGAATGGGGAATCGACCTGGGACGGCTGGACAGACGGGCAGAAATACAGATAGATGCAGTCAGACGGAGAGATGGAGAGAAAGAGAGAAAGAGACGCGCAGTCAGACAGAATGATTGATGGACTAACACAGACACACATACACACACACACACACACACACACACACACACACACACTCAGTTTGGATGAGCACCACATTTGCACTGTTTTACTCTGAATGTCCTCAGGAGGGCATTGTTGTAAAAATCTATATCCTCACACACAGATGGGAGGCTGCTGTGTGGGGAGTGAGTGCTGCAGGTGAAAACATGCATGGCTACCTGTGGATACAAGTCTGTTGCATGTGTTTGCGGGAACTAAAAATGTTAGAACAAATAATAAAAAAAGAAAGAGTGGAGATATGAGAATTATTATGAGATTTGTTCAAGTGTGCAGCAATTATCACATCTCACGTCTGCACATACACGCATCAGTGAGGGAGCAGATCCCAAAGCTCATCGACTATTCTGTTTGACCGTGATGTCACAGGCATAATGATGTGTACTGTGATGCTTAAGCGGTTAAATATCGCTCCCTCTGTAAAAGTAAATGCACATGATAAGTCGCTGGGATGGAAAAAAAACGCTCGCAAACCGGCTTTGGGAATTGGGAATGCGGATCATGCACACAGAGAAATAGCTGTAATATCTTATTCATGAACGCGATTGTGGCGGCCCGCAGCCCGGCGGAGCGACTATAAGTTACACAGCGCCTCTTTGTGTTCGCCTCTGTCGGCTTTAAAAGCGGAGTCTACGCGGCGGCCCCCTGCCTAATCACTTCATTTGATGTCATGTTTCCTTTTTTTCCCCCTCCCTCCGTCCCTCCCTCCCTCTTCCCTCTCTTTTCTCCTCATCGTCGTATATCTCCGTAACTCCCCCCCCCCCCCCCCCCCCCGACGCTCACTGGGAAAATTAGCCCCGTGTTTTGATCCGGTCCCGATGATTGATATTTCTCGTGTGATCTCGGCTAAGCAGGCGCCCGTCAGGGTAGCCCCCTCCGTCTCCGCTGACATTTGGAGCGGCGAGTCATTAGTTATGCACTTGATCAG